>NW_024733926.1:0-38359 GCF_018991925.1 Homarus americanus | reverse complement strand
TCAGTGCTTCGTTCGGTGCGTATTGCTAGTGGTGGACGGAGGAGGGTAATGGTGGAGGAGAAAGGGGGTGGTGGTGGAGGGGGTGGTGGTGGAGGAGGAGGGATCAGTGGTGGAGGAGGAGTAGTGGAGGGAGGGGGTTGTGGTGGAGGGAGGGAGGGTAGTGGT
The DNA here is from genome assembly GCF_018991925.1 of Homarus americanus. Classification (NCBI taxonomy): domain Eukaryota; kingdom Metazoa; phylum Arthropoda; class Malacostraca; order Decapoda; family Nephropidae; genus Homarus; species Homarus americanus. Next base: position 38,194 of record NW_024733926.1, on the reverse strand, counting down.
GTGGAGGGAGGAGTAGTGGTGGAGGGAGGGGTAGTGGTGGAGGGAGGGAGGAGGGTGGAGGGAGGGGGTGATGGTGGAGGGAGGGAGGGTAGTGGTGGAGGGAGGGAGGGGTGAGTGGTGGAGGGAGGGAGGGAGGGTAGTGGTGGAGGGGGAGGAGGGAGTGGTGGAGGGGGTGGTGGTGGAGAGAGGGTAGTGGTGGACGGAGGGTAGTGGTGGAGGGAGGGATAGTGGTGGAGGAGGGTGAGTGGTGGAGGGAGGTGGTAGTGGTGGAGGGAGGAGGAGGAGGTGAGTGGTGGAGGAGGGTGGTGGTGGAGGAGGTGAGTGGTGAGGGAGGGGGTAGTGGTGGAGGGAGGGTAGTGGTGGAGGGAAGAGGGTAATGATGGAGGGAGGGAGGGTTTTGGTGGAGGAAGGGTGATGATGGAGGGAGGATAGTGGTAAGACGGTGGGAGGAGGAGGGAGGAGGGAGGGAGGGAGGGAGGGAGGGAGGGAGTGTAGAGGAGGAAAGGAGCTCAAGTTGTCTATCAGAGTAATGTGATGTCATCCTCCCTCTCCCTCACCCTCCACCCTCCCTCCCTCCTCCTTCACCCCCCTCTCCCTCACCCTCTCCCTCACCCTCCACTCTCACCCTCCCTCCCTCACCCTCCTCTCCCTCACCCCTCCTCTCCCTCACCCCTCCCTCACCCCTCCTCCTCACCTCCCTCCCCCCTCCTCTCCCTCCACCCCTCCACTCCCTCCTCTCTCGACCTCATTCCCTCTCCCTCTCCTTCCCCCCTCTCTCCTCTCCCTCCCTCCCCCTCCAGGCCCTAGTCTTCTATAATGTTATGGAACATTTTCTTGTCACTCTGATGTGTGTGTGTGTGTGTGTGTGTGTGTGTGTGTGTGTGTGTGTGTGTGTGTGTGTGTGTGTGTGTGTGGCGCCCCCGTCACTCACACCAAACACCATCCTGATTCCACCCTCACCCCACTCGGCCACCAAACACCACTACAGCATATCTTGCCTCCTCCACTCACCCCCTCCCCACAAAACCATCACATCTGCCTCACCCCTCACCTCGGCACCAAACACCATCACATCCTGCCACGCCCTCACCTCCATACCAAACCATCACATCCTGCCTCGCCCACTCACCCACCAAACGCCATCATCCTCCTCACCCCCCCACCCACCAAACGCCATCACATCCTGCCTCACCCACCAACCCCACTCGGCCACCACACCATCACATCCTGCCTCGCCCACCACCCCACTCGCCCACCAATCACCACCACATCCTGCCTCGTCCTCACCCACAAACGCCATCTACATTTCGCCCACTCGGCACAAGCATCACATCCTGCCTCACCCTCACCCCACTGTCACCAAACATCACCACATCCTGCCTCACCCCACTCGGTCACCAAACATCACCATCTGCCTCTCACTCGGCCACCAAACATCACCCACATCCTGCCTCTCCCTCAGCCTCCAACATCACCACATCCTGCCTCTCCCCTCAGCCTCCAAACATCACCACATCCTGCCTCTCCCCACTCAGCCTCCAAACATCACCACATCCTGCCTCTCCCACTCAGCCTCCAAACATCACCACATCCTGCCTCTCCCTCAGCCTCCAAACATCCTCCCATCCTGCCTCAGCCTCCAAACATCACCACATCCTGCCTCTCCCTCGGCCACCAAACATCACCACATGCCTCTCCCACTCAGCCTCCAAACATACCACATCCTGCCTCTCCCCTCAGCCTCCAAACATCACCACATCCTGCCTCTCCCCTCCACCCCACTCGGCCACCAAACATCACCACATCCTGCCTCTCCCACTCAGCCTCAAACATCACCACATCCTGCCTCTCCCACTCACCCACTAGGCCATCAAACATCACCACATCCTCCTCTCCCACTCAGCCTCCAAACATCACCACATCCTGCCTCTCCCTCACCCCACTCCACCAAACATCACAACATCCTGCCTCTCCCCTCAGCCTCCAAACATCACCACATCCTGCCTCTCCCACTCAGCCTCCAAACATCACCCACATCCTGCCTCTCCTCCAGCCTCCAAACATCACCATCCTGCCTCTCCCTCGCCACCAAACATCCACATCCTGCCTCTCCCTCCAGCCTCAAACATCACCACATCCTGCCTCTCCCACTCAGCCTCCAAACATCACCCACATCCTGCCTCTCCCTCCACCCCACTCGGCCACCAAACATCACCACATCCTGCCTCTCCACTCAGCCTCCAAACATCACCACATCCTGCCTCTCCCACTCACCCCACTCGGCCATCAAACATCACCACATCCTGCCTCTCCCACTCAGCCTCCAAACATCACCACATCCTGCCTCCCACTCCCCACTCAGCCACCAAACATCACCACATCCTGCCTCCCTCAGCCTCCAAACATCACCCACATCCTGCCTCCTCCCCTCAGCCTCCAAACATCACCACATCCTGCCTCCCACTCAGCCTCAAACATCACCACATCCTGCCTCTCCCCTCAGCCTCCAACATCACCACATCCTGCCTCTCCACTGGCCACCAACATCACCACATCCTGCCTCCCCACCCCCACTCCGGCCCCAAACATCACCACATCCTGCCTCAGCCTCCAAACATCACCACATCCTGCCTCTCCCACTCACCCCACTCGGCCACCAAACATCACCACATCCTGCCTCTCCACTCAGCCTCCAAACATCACCACATCCTGCCTCTCCCTCACCCCACTCGGCCACCAAACATCACCACATCCTGCCTCTCCCACTCAGCCTCCAAACATCACCACATCCTGCCTCTCCACTCACCCCCACTCGGCCACCAAACATCACCACATCCCGGCTCGCCCAAACTTGCATTAGAATTAATTCCTTCTTTGTGGAGCGTCGACATTTCCAGATCTCAGATTTCCAGCAGGGGTATTAGATGCTGGAAATTTCACTTTATGAGTTTCCAGACAAACTTTGTCGCTCATTTGATTTCGGCATATGTGTGTGGACCTTCCCCTCCCCACTACCTCACCTCCTCCCTCCTTCTCCCCTCCCTCCTTCTCTCCACCGTCCATCCCTCCTTCCCCCTCCCTCCTTCCCTCCCCCCTTCTCCTCCTCCCCACCATCCTCCTTCCCCTATGGATCTCGGCTCTCCTCCCCTCTTTTCTTGATCCTCAGCCCTCTCCTCCCTCAATCACGGCCCTTACTCTTCTTCTTCCCTCCTCCATGCCCTCTTCTCTCCACCCCTCTCTTTTCTTCCTTGGCCCCTCACTTCTTTCCTCTTCCCTTACTCATACCCTTCCTCGTTTTCCTCTCCCCCCTTTCCTTCTTTACTCGTCCTCCTTACTTTCCCTCTCCTTCTTCCCTCCTCCTCTCTCATTTCCTCCCTCATCTGTTACCCTCTGACCTATACCTCCCTTCGTTACTCGCCTCTCTTTCCTTTCCTCTGGTCCTTCTAATCCTCTCTCCTTCATTCTCTCTCCTCCCTAACCCTTCTGCCCTCCTTCCACCCTTACTCATTCCTCAAAACCTCTCCCTCTTCCTCCTCATCCTCTGCTCTCCCTCCACCTCCCTCCTTCCCTCCCAGGACTCAAATCTTCACTCCCTCCACCTCCTCCCACCCTCCCCCTTGCTCTAACTTCCAACACCCAACACCTAATTCTCTCTCTCTCTCGTCAAATCTCTACAAGACAACTTAAGAAAGGAAGTAGAAGCACTCCATGTGACCACTTAACATCCTATAACTTGGTATTATTGTAATTACTTGACACCTCCACCACTTATTTTTGTAGCCACTTGACACACCATGATTTGACACTCTGGGGTTTCTTGACGGGGACCCTTATCACCTGGACAATTGTGGATACCCGACAGCATTTTGTAACTCTGATATTTGACAGTTGTGGCCACTTGAAGTTGTGACCACTATACAGCCTTCTTAACACTTGTGACCACTTGACAGCACTCTTTTACACCTCTGACCACTCTCCTGAAATTATGGCCACAGATAGCCACTTGATAGTTGAAACTTGAACTACTTAACACACTCACCACTTGACACTTTTGTCGTTCACCGACACTTTCAATAATATACTTGACACTAATCCAACAATATTATGGGCTGAAGATGTGTTTATTATTATTATTATTATTATTATTAATTATTTTTTGTTGTTGTTGTTGTTATTATTATTATCATCATCATCTTCATCAATACGACCCCCTAAGAGCAACATGGTCCATAAAATCACTGACGGGCCATTACTTGTAATCTAAACTCACAAAGCTGCATTAATCACCTAAGGTTACTTTACAGCAACAGCACTGTGAGCTACTTAAACACCTATGATTATTATATCAACCCAGTGGGCAAAGGAACCAAGTTCTGTCGGAAATTGCTGAAAATGAGCCACATGTTTGTATATGTGGCATTCACCCCAGAGTCAAAGTCGTTGAACTACCTGATGAGCTACCATACCGAAATCGGATCTCCCTCTGCCCTCTAGTGTAGGAGTCCACCATGGTCGCCTTTTATTCCAACACTAGTGAAACACAACTACCTGACCCCACAGAAAGATCACCCCTGCACTCCCACTGAGACAAGGAGGAATGGGAATCACTAACCCAGAGGAGTTTGTGCACACTGAACTCTGTCAAGCTCACGGCAGCCCTCACTGAACACACATAATAGCTCAAAATGCAGCAAGTGACAGCAACTGCACAATATTAGACGTCTTACAGAAAGAACAGCACACCCAAAGCGAAAAACTTTAGCAACTGATGCAAAACATGAGGAAAAAAAGGCTTCCAAACTAGCTAACAATGTTACCAATAAGAGCAAAGGGCTTCAGCCTTAATAAAACAAGAATTCATTGACACATTACTCTAAGGTATGTTAGGCCAGTAGAAGGCCTGTCACGCCATGGAGTAAAAAGACTGAAGTATAGTACGCATGAGGTACAAGGGACCTCACAGAGAAAATGATGAAGGAAATATGCCCTGAAGTCGCTGGAACTGACGTTTGACCTTTCCATTGGACGGTGAGCGCTTCCTCCACCGGACTGCCAGCACAATCAACTGCCCGTGTGGACGTCAGTGGTCAAGGATTCTGACAGGGACAGCGAGCCTCTTGACATTAAAATCTTCGATCCCTGACCACATGCCACAGTGATCTGTATCTCGAGGCTGCACACAGGAATAACGTAGACCAAGGCAGCTTCACTCCCATGGTATTCATATCAGACGGGATGGCACCTAGTACAAGGTGCTTCTACACCAGACCGGCGAATTCAGGAGAACAGAATCAGCAGCCCAGAGGCCACGTGGCGGCCTGGTTGAGTGTTACCTACCCTTCTATCTCTGCCCCTAAAACCAACAACAGTCACACAAATAAGACTAGAGGCAACAGTCGCTGCATAGATCTAGGCTTAACTAACTCAGCTCAGTAGACACCTTTGTATTGGGATAGTTAGGTAATAAAATGGTGGAGAAGGTATGGTTGGGAGGCTGGAGGCCATTTTAAAAAAAAAAAAAAAAAAAAAAGTAGTATGAGGTCGTAGCAATAGTAGTAATAGTTATGTAGTTTAGTGAAGTATATTCAGTTTTGTTCCTGTTAACATTGTATCTGTTAATTTACTTCATTTACCCAGAGAGACTGTCCTATACCTGACCTCACAAGTACAGGTCACCTCCTCCCCACCCTGACCAGCCTAGGAGACACTACCTCCACCACCCTGACCATCCTAGGAGACACCACCCTCCACCACCCTGACCATCCTAGGAGACACACCCTCCACCAACCTGACCATCCTAGGAGACACTACCTCCACCACCATGACCAGACACTACCTCCACATCCTGACCATCCTAGGAGACACTACCCTCCACCACCCTGACCATCCTCGGAGACACTTCCCTCCACCAACCTGACCATCCTAGGAGACACTACCCTCCACCACCATGACCAGACACTACCTCCACATCCTGACCATCCTAGGAGACACTACCTCCATACCCCTGACCATCCCAGGAAACACTACCTCCACACCCTGATCATCCTAGGAGACACTACCCTCCACACCCTGATCATCCTAGGAGACACTACCCTCACCACCCTGACCATCCCAGGAGACACTACCTCCACACCCTGACCATCCCAGGAGACACTACCTCCACCACCCTGACCATCCTAGGAGACACTACCCTCCACACCCTGATCATCCTAGGAGACACTCCTCCACCACCCTGACCATCTTAGGGACACTACCTCCACCACCCTGACCATCCTAGGAGACACTACCCTCCACCACCCTGACCATCCTAGGAGACACTCACCTCCACCACCCTGACCATCCTAGGAGACACTACCCTCCACATCCTGACCATCCTAGGGACACTACCCCACCACCCTGACCATCCTAGGAGACACTCACCTCCACCACCCTGACCATGCCAGGAGATACTACCCTCCACCACCCTGACCATGCCAGTAGACACTACCTCCACCACCCTGACCATCTAGGAGACACTACCCCACACCCTGACCATCCTAGGAGACACTCACTCCACATCCCTGACCATCCTAGGAGACATCTAGCCAACACTGATGGGGGTCACTTAAGAAACAGTATATACAACAACTATGTTCTTCTTGTAGGATTTCTTATACCTTACCTGTTCCCTCCCTCCCCATACTGCCTTTCCTCCCTGCACTACTTCTCCTCCCCCTCCCCATACTGCCTTTCCTCCCCTGTACTACTCTCCTCCTCCCCACTGCCTCCCCGTACTACTTCCTCTTCCCCCCTCCCCATACCGCCTTTCCTCCCTGTACTACTTCCCTCCTCCCCCTCCCTCCCCATTGCCTTTCCTCCCCTGCACATTTCTCCTTCCTTCCTCCCTCCCCATACCGCCTTTCCTCCCTGCACCACTTCCCCTCCCTCCCCCTCCCCATACTGCCTTTCCTCCCCATACCACTTCCCTCCTCCTCCCTCCCCATACTGCCTTTCCTCCCTGCACTACATCCTCCTCCCTCCCTCCCCATACTGCCTTCCTCCTGCACTACATCCCTCCTCCCTCCCCTCCCCATACTGCCTTTCCTCCCTGTACCACATCCCTCCTTCCTCCCTCCCCATACTGCCTTTTCCTCCCCTGTACTACTTCCCTCCTTCCCTCCCTCCCCATACTGCCTTCCTCCCCGTACTACATCCCTCCTTCCTCCCTCCCCCCATACTGCCTTTCCTCCCCGTACTACATCCCTCCTTCCCCCCCTCCCCATACCTCCCCGTACTACTTCCTCCTTCCTCCCTCCCCAATCACTGCCTTTTCCTCCCCGTACTACATCCCTCCTTCCTCCCTCCCCCGTACTGCTTCCTCCTCCCCCTCCCCCTTCTGCCAATGTGTATTGTTATCCTGTCTTGTGTACACACGTGTTCAAATGTGTGTGTGTGTGTGTGTGTGTGTGTGTGTGTGTGACTGAGTGTGCGTGGGGTGTGTATGTACGTGTTTATATTCTCAGATTTATGTGCATATGAACACACTGGCAATAAACAACAAACAAGCAAACACATCTCTATCCTCCTCCCTGTCCTTCATCTCCCTCTCCCTACACCTAACCCTCCCTCTCTCCCCGTCCACCCCTCTCCTTCCTCCTCCTCCTTCTCTCCCCGTCCACCCCCCCTCCTCTCCTCCTCCTTCTCTCCCTGTCCACCCCCTCCTTCCTCCCTCCTTCTCTCCCCTTCCACCCCCCCTCCTTCTCCCCTTCCACCCCCTCTCCTTCCTCCTCCACCCTCTCCCATCTCTTTCCTCTACTCTCCTTCCCACTCATCCCCTTCTCCCATCCCCTCACTTCTCTCCTCCCACCCACCTACCCCCACTTTTCTCACCCACCCCACCTCATCTCTCCTCCCACCCTCGACTTCTCCCTCCCACCCTGACTCTCCTCCACTCCCACCCCCACTCTCCCACTCCACCCCCACGCTTCCCACAGATACTTGGGCTGGCTGGGGGGTTCTTCGGCCTGACATGTGATCATTTACATAGAAATTAAAGTAGTGAAGGCCGGGTATTCATTTCGGGAATTGCCAAACAAAATTGAAAGTGGATTGAAAATTTCCGGTCCTGAGCGAAGATTGCGCGCTGATTTTAACAATGATATTGATTCTTTTCACCATAATGCGTATATGGTGTTCACTGTAACGCGTATGGTGGTGGTAGGGTTGTAGCGCTTAGGGTATGTTTGTTGCGCGTATGGCAATCACCGTAGCGCGTATAGTGGTGGTGGGGTTGTAGTGCTTGTGGTAGTGGTTGTTGTATGTAGCCACTATAGTGCGAATGGTGGTGGTTGTTGTTGTGCTTATGGTGTTTAGTACAGTGTGTATGGTGCCATTGTAGAGCGTATGGTGGTGGAGGTGGTTGTTAGGCTTATGGTGTTCACTACAGTGTGTGGTGGCCATTGTAGAGCGTATGGTAGGTGTGTTATGTATAGTGTGGTTGTTAGGTTTATGTTTACTACAGTGTGTATGTGGTCACTGTAGAGCGTGTAGTGGTGGTGGTTATGTGTATGGTGGTGTTGTAATGCTATGGTTGTGTTTATTGTGTTTAGGTTTATGGTTGTGTATGTTGTGTTTTAGGTCGTAAGATTGTATAGTACAGCTTTAGGTCAGGGTTGTGTAGTGTTGTGCTTTAGGTTGTAATGGTTGTGTAGTAAGTGTGCTTAGGTTGTATGTAGGTTGCAGTGTTGTGCTTAGGTTGTATGGTTGTGTATAGTGTTGTGCTTTTAGGTTGTAAGGTTGTGTATAGTGTTGTAAGTTTGGCTAAAGTGGTGGTGTTGTGTTTTTAGGTTGTATGGTTGCATAGTGTTGTGCTTTAGGTTGTAAGTAGTGTTGTGTTTAGGTTGTATGGTTGTGTATAGTGTTGTGTTTTAGGTTGTATGGTTGTGTATAGTGTTGTGATTTAGGTTGTATGGTTGTGTATAGTGTTGTGCTTTTAGGTTGTATGGTTGTGTGGGTAGTGTTGTGCTTTAATGGGTTGTATTAAGGTTGTATGGTGTTTAGTCATAGGTTGTATATTGTTGTGCTTAGTGTCAGGCAGTGTTGTGTTTAGGTTGTATGATTTGTATAGACAGTTTGTGTTATAAGGTTGTGTATAGTGTTGTGCTTTAGGTTGTATGGTTGTGCATAGTAAGTCAGGTTTTAGGTTGTATGGTTGTGCATAGTGTTGTGCTTTTAGGTTGTAAGGTTGTTTATAGTGTTGTGTTTTAGGTTGTATGGTTGTATAGTATAGTTTTAGGTCATGAGTTGTTTATAGTAGTCATGTTTTAGGTTGTATGGTTGTTTATAAAGTGGTTGTTTTAAGCTTGTATGGTTGTTTATAGTGTTGTGCCTTTAGGGTTGTATGGTTGTTTATAGTGTTGTGCTTTAGGTTGTAAGGGTTGTTTATTAGTGTTGTTTTAGGTTGTATGGTTGTTTAGTGTTGTGTTTTAGGTCAGGATGGTTGTTTATAGTGTTGTGTTTTAGGTTGCATGGTTGTTTATAGTGTTGCTTAGGTTGTATGATTGTTTATAGTGTTGTGCTTTAAGCTGTATTTATATTGTTTATAGTGTTGTGCTTTAGGTTGTATGGTTGTTTATAGTGTTGTAGTTTTAGGTTGTAAGGCGTTTATAGTGTTGTGCTTAGGTCAGGCTGGTTGTGCAGTGTGTTTTAGGTTGTATGGTGTATAGTACCTAGGTCAGGTTGTCATAGTGTTGTGCCTTTAGGGTAAGGTTTTGTTTATAGTGTTGTGCTTTTAGGTTGTATGGTTGTATAGTGTTGTGCCTTTAGGCTGGTATGGTTGTATAAGTGTTGTGTGTTTTAGGTTGCATTATTTTTTACAGTGTGTGCTTTAGGTTGTATGGTTGTCTATAGTGCTGTGCTTTAGGTGTAATATGCCAGCAGGTTGTGCTTTAGTGCTATGGTTGCTTATAGTGTGTGGTTTTAGGTTGTATGGTTGTGTATAGTGTTGTGTTTTAGGTTGTATGGCTGTGTGGTGTGCTTTTGAGTTGTGGCGGTTGTGCATAGTGTTATTTTAGGTTGTATGGTTCTTTATAGTGTCGTGTTTTAGGTAAGGCTGTCTTATAGTGTCATGTTTTAGGTTGTATGGTTGTTTATAGTGTTGTGCTTCAGGTTGTATGGTCGTATAGGTTGCGTTTTTAGGTCATGGCTGTGCATAGTGTCAGGTTTTAGGTCAAGGTAGTGTAGTGTTGTGCTTTAGGTTGCAAGGTTGTTTATAGTGCAGTTAGTCACAAAGAATGCTTATAGGTAGGTAAGGTTGATTATAGTGTCATGTGCTTTAGGTTGTAAGGTTGCAGAAGTTGTGCTTAGGTTGTATGGTTGTTTATAGGGTCATGCTTTAGGTTGTATGGTTGTTTAGCAGGTTGTGCTTTAGGTCACGTCAGCAGTTGTGTTTATAGTGTAGTGTTGTGCATATGGTATGGTTGTATAACACCAAAACAACTATAGTGTTGTGCTTTAGGTTGTATGGTTGTTTATAGTAGTCAAAAATGTGTTTTAGGTTGCATGGTTGTTTACAGTGTCAGTTTTAGTGTATGGTTGTATAGTATTGCGCTCTTTAGGTTGTATGGTCATGCATAGTGATATGTTTTAGGTTGTATGGCAGTAGTGTTGTGTTTTAGGTCAGGCGGTTGTTTATAGTGTTGTGCCTTTAGGCTGTATGGTTGTTTATAGTGTTGTGTTTTAGGTCAGTCTGGAAAGGTTGTGCTTAGGTTGTAAGGTTGTGTATAGTGCTGCTTTAGGGTCAGGCTTGTGTATAGTAGTTGTACAGCTTTAGGTTGTATGGTTGTGCAGTGTTGTGCTTTAGGTTGTATGGTTGTTTATAGTGTTGTCTTTTAGGTCATGTATGTTGTTTTAGTGTTGTGTTTTTAGGGTGGGTATGCAACGTTCTTTAGGTTGTATGGTTGTTTATAGTGTTGTGTTTTAGGTTGTAAGGTCATAGTGTCAGGTTTTAGGGTAGTGTGGTAGTGCAGTGTGTTGTGCTTTAGGTTGTATGGTAGTATAGTAGGTCAGGAATCAGTCAAAACAACAACAAACACCACTAGTGTTGTGCTTTAGGGTGTAAGGTTGTGTGTAGTGTTGTGTAGGTTAGGCTGTCAATGGTTGTTTATAGTGTTGTATTTTAGGTCAGGTTGTTTATAGTGTGTTGTGTTTTAGAGTTGTAAGGTTGTGTGTATGCGTTAGGTTTTAGTCAAGGTTGTGTATAGTAACAGCTTTAGGTCAATGGTCATCAGTGTTGTGCTCTTAGGTTGTATGGTTGTGCATAGTGTCAGCTTTATGTATGGTAGTGTGTTGTAAGGTTTTAGGTCAGTATGGTTGCAGCAGTGTCAGCTTTAGGTTGGTAAGGTTGTTATAGTGTTGTGTTTTAGGTCATATGGTTAAGTAAACAGGCTTTTAGGGTTGCATGGTTGTTTAAGTGTTGTTTTTTAGGTGGTAGCATAGTAAAGCTTTAGTAGGCTGCGTATAAGGTTGTGCTTAAATAAGGTTGTGTAGTGCTGTGCTTTATAATTGTATGGCTGTTTATAGTGGTGTGCTTTATTGTATGGTTGTTTATAGTGCTGCGTAGCTACTTTAGGTTGTATGGTTGTGTATAGTGTGTGCTAGGTTGCAAGGTTGTGTATAGTCAGCTTTAGGGGTCAGGATGGTTGTGCAGGTTGTGGGGTTTCAGGGTCAGTAAGGTTGTTATAGTGTTGTGTTTTAGGGGCTGTATGGTTGTACAGTGTGGTTTAGGTTGACAGGTTGTATAAGTGTGTTGAGGTGTCAGGGTTTTACAGTGTTGTGCTCTAAGGTCAGAAGGTTGTATAGGCATAGGCCTTTAGGTTGTAAAACAAATGGTTGTGCATAGTGTCAGGCCCAGGTTGTATGGTTGTGCATAGTGTGTGCTTAGGTAAAGTGGTTGTGTTTAGTGTTGTGCTTTAGGTTGCATGGTTGTGTATAGTGTTGCGTTTTAGGTTGTATGGTTGTGTGTGTAGTTTTAGGTTGTAAGGTTGTATAGTGTTGTGTTAGGTTGTATGGTTGTGTGAAAATAGCTTTAGGTTGTATGGTTGTGTATAGTGTTTGTGTTTTAGGTTGTATGGTTGTGTATAGGTGTTTTAGGTTGTATGGTTGTATAGTGTTTAGCAGGTTGTAAGGTTGTATAGTGTTGTGTTTTAGTAAGGTTGTGTATAGTGTTGCCTTTTAGGTTGTATGGTTGTGTATAGTGTTGTGCTTTAGGTTGCATGGTTGTGTATAGTGTTGTGTTTTAGGTTTATTGTGTATAAGTGTTGTGTTTTAGGTTGCAAGGTTGTGTATAGTGTTGTGTTTTAGGTTGTATGGTTGTGTATAGTGTTGTGCTTTAGATAAGGTTGTTTATAGTGTTGGGTTTTAGGTTGTATGGTTGTGTATAGTTTGGTTTTAGGTTGTATGGTTGTGTATAGTGTTGTGCTCTAGGTCAGAAGGTTGTGTATAGTGTTGTGTTTTTAGGTTGTATGGTTGTGTATAGTGTTGTGCTTTAGGTTGTATGGTTGTGTTTAGTGTTGTGTTTTAGGTCAGGTTGTGTGTAGTAGTGTGCTTTGTGTAGGGTTGTACAGGTTGTGCTATATGGTGCATGGTTGTATAGTGTTGTGCTTAGGTTGTAAGGTTGTATATAGTGTGTCATATGGCAATGGTTGTGTATAGTGTTGTGCTTTAGGTTGTATGGTTGTGTATAGTGTTGTGTTTTAGGTTGTGGTGTGTTTAGTTGGGTTGTGTATAGTGTTGTGTTTTAGGTTGTAAGGTTGCATAGTGTTGTGTTTTAGGTTGTAAGGTTGTGCATAGTGTTGTGCTTAGGTTGTATGGTTGTGTATGTGTTGTGTTTTAGGTTGTATGGTTGTGTATAGTGTTGTGCTTTAGGTTGTATGGTTGTGTGTAGTGTTGTGCTTAGGTTGTATGGTTGTGTATAGTGTTGTGCTTTAGGTTGTAAGGTTGTGTATAGTGTTGTGCTTAAGGTTGTATGGTTGTGTAGTGTTGTGCTTTTAGGTTGTATGGTTGTGTATAGTGTTGTGCTTTAGGTTGTAAGGTTGTGTATAGTGTTGTGCTTTAGGTTGTAAGGTTGTATAGTGTTGTGCTTTAGGTTGTATGTTGTGTAGTGTTGTGCTTTAGGTTGTATGGTTGTATAGTGTTGTGTTTAGGTTGTATGGTTGTGTGTAGTGGGTTTAGGTTGTATGGTTGTGTAGTGTTGTGCTTTAGGTTGTAAGGTTGTGTTTAGGTGCTTTAGTTGTAAGGTTGTATAGTGTTGTGCTTTAGGTTGTATGGTTGTGTATAGTGTTGTGTTTAGGTTGTAAGGTTGTGTATAGTGTTGTGTTTTAGGTTGTATGGTTGTATAGTGTTGTGTTTTAGGTTGTAAGGTTGTATTGTGTTGCTTTTTTGGTTGTATGGTTGTGTATAGTGTTGTGTTTTAGGTTGTATGGTTGTGTAGTGTTGTGTTTTAGGTTGTAAGGTTGTGTATAGTGTTGTGGTTTTAGTTGTATGTTGTGTATAGTGTTGTGTTTTATTGTAAGGTTGTGTATAGTGTTGTGTTTTAGGTTGTATGGTTGTGTATAGTGTCAGGTTTTAGGTTGTATGGTTGTGTATAGTGTTGTGCTTTAGGTTGTATGGTTGTGTTTAGTGTTGTGCTTAGGTTGTATGGTTGTGTATAGTGTTGTGTTTTAGGTTGTATGGTTGTGTGTAGTGTTGTGTTTTAGGTTGTAAGGTTGTGTATAGTGTTGTGTTTTAGGTTGTATGGTTGTGTATAGTGTTGTGCTTTAGGTTGTATGGTTGTGTATAGTGTTGTGTTTTAGGTTGTATGGTTGTGTATAGTTGTGTTTTAGGTTGTATGGTTGTGTATAGTTGCTTTAGGTTGTAAGGTTGTGTATAGTGTTGTGTTTTAGGTTGTAAGGTTGTGTATAGTGTTTGCTTAGGTTGTATGGTTGTGGTGTTGTGCTTTTAGGTTGTATGGTTGTGTATAGTGTTGTGTTTTAGTTGTATGGTTGTGTATAGTGTTGTGTTTTAGGTTGTAAGGTTGTGTATAGTGTTGTGTTTTAGTGGTTGGTGTATAGTGTTGTGCTTAGGTTGTAGGTTGTTTATAGTGTTGTGTTTTAGGTTGTATGGTTTGTATAGTGTTGTGTTTTAGGTTGTATGGTTGTGTATAGTGTTGTGCTCTAGGTTGTAAGGTTGTGTATAGTGTTGTGTTTTAGGTTGTATGGTTGTGTATAGTGTTGTGCTTTAGGTTGTATGGTTGTGTTATTGTTGTGTGTTTTTAGGTTGTATGGTTTGTGTATAGTGTTGTGCTTTAGGTTGTATGGTTGTGTATAGTGTTGTGCTATATGGTGTATGGTTGTGTATAGTGTTGTGCTTTAGGTTGTATGGTTATATAGTGTTGTGCTATGGTGTATGGTTGTGTATAGTGTTGTGCTTTAGGTTGTATGGTTGTGTATAGTGTTGTGTTTTAGGTTATAGGTTGTGTATAGTGTTGTGCTTTTAGGTTGTAAGGTTGTGTATAGTGTTGTGTTTTAGGTTGTAAGGTTGTTTATAGTGTTGTGTTTTAGGTTGTATGGTTGTGTATAGTGTTGTGCTTTAGGTTGTATGGTTGTGTATAGTGTTGTGCTTTAGGTTATGGTTGTGTATAGTGTTGTGCTTTTGGGTTGTAAGGTTTTGTATAGTGTTGTGTTTTAGGTTGTATGGTTGTGTATAGTGTTGTGCTTTAGGTTGTATGGTTGTGTATAGTGTTGTGCTTTTAGGTTGTAAGTTTGTGTATAGTGTTGTGCTTTAGGTTTGTATGGTTGTGTATAGTGTTGTGCTTTAGGTTGTATGGTTGTGTATAGTGTTGTGTTTTAGGTTGTAAGGTTGTGTATAGTGTTGTGTTTAGGTTGTATGGTTGTGTATAGTGTTGTGCTAGGTTGTATGGTTGTGTATAGTGTTGTGCTAGGTTTGTATGGTTGTATATAGTGTTGTGCTATATGGTGTATAGTTGTTGTATAGTGTTGTGTTTTAGGTTGTAAGGTTGTGTATAGTGTTGTGCTTTAGGTTGTATGGTTGTGTATAGTGTTGTGCTTTTAGGTTGTATGGTTGTATATAGTGTTGTGCTATATAGTTGTATGGTTGTGTATAGTGTTGTGCTTTAGGTTGTATGGTTGTGTATAGTGTTGTGCTTTAGGTTGTAAGGTTTGTGTATAGTGTTGTGTGTTTTAGGTTGTAGGTTGTGTATAGTGTTGTGTTTTAGGTTGTATGGTTGTGTATAGTGTTGTGCTTTTAGGTTGTAAGGTTTGTGTATAGTGTTGTGTTTTAGGTTGTAAGGTTGTGTGTAGTGTTGTGTTAGGTTGTATGGTTGTGTATAGTGTTGTGTTTTAGGTTGTATGGTTGTGTATAGTGTTGTGCTTTAGGTTGTATGGTTGTGTATAGTGTTGTGTTTTAGGTTGTATGGTTGTGTATAGTGTTGTGTTTTAGGTTGTATGGTTGTGTATAGTGTTGTGCTTTAGGTTGTATGGTTGTGTATAGTGTTGTGTTTTAGGTTGTAGGTTGTGGATAGTGTTGTGTTTAGGTTGTATGGTTGTGTATAGTGTTGTGTTTTAGGTTGTATGGGTTGTGTATAGTGTTGTGTTTTAGGTTGTAGGTTGTGTATAGTGTTGTGTTTTTAGGTTGTATGGTTGTGTATAGTGTTGTGTTTTAGGTTGTATGGTTGTGTATAGTGTTGTGTTTTTAGGTTGTATGGTTGTGTATAGTGTCATTATAGTGATGTCTCTACGACTGGTAAATGACAATAGGCTTCATAAGACTGTCAAGATAATTCTGCAAAAATAATAATGTAAACATACACACACATAGTAGTGAATGTTTCTCTCCTCTACTCTGAACCACACAACACATCTCTATATATACTGTTACATCACCAGGTTCATCTATGTTATACCTCTGTCACCCAGGAAACAACTCCACTGTATACGGTTCATCATCTGCCGGATATAACTATTCTATCTTTAACGTCTTTTTTCTGGGTATTTTTGGTATTTGTTTTAAAATTATATAGTAAAGTTAATCAGGTTTTTTCCTGTTATCTCTCAGACTCAGACCAGTAACACAGCATCATTCGCATATACTGTTTCCAACCCTGCGTCATTATGGCCACAGTTTCAAGCCTAGTCACTCATTTTTTTTTTTACTTTCTTTTACATTTCGCTCCATCCATGAATATGCTAAATAACCCAGCTTGACATCACACACCCCTGATGCAAAATCTTCCTATCTACTGCAAATCTTTTCTTACACGGCTTTTAATTGTCACACGAGAGCTGTTTATTTCTCCATTTATAGAAACTCTAACAGTCTTTAAAAATAAAAAATAAAAAATCCCATACACGTCAACGTTTCCTACAAGATCTTAGCGGTTTTATATCTGTTTTCTTCAGTTAATAAATGCAACGTAGATTTTTTTCTTCGTTTTTAACTCCTCTCTGTTCCTCGTGTTAGTATATGTCACCAATATTTCTTCCTCTCCTAAAGCTTGTATTTCCTCCCTTTATGAGCGGCCTTCCTATGATGCTCCTCTACACCCCAGTCATTACCATCACGTATATTGTACTCTACCAATGACGTTAATAGCTCTAATTCATCTCATTACTCTATCCGTTATTTTTTTTTGCTCTTTCTTCGTCTCTCATTAGTATTTTCATTTTCATCTCATCACCAAAACCTTCATCAACTTTTTTCTTTTGCTCACTTTTACTGCTATTCTCTCCTCTCTCCCTCTTCCTCTCAGCCCGCCCTCACAACACCCTCCCTGGCAGACTCCAGTATTTACTATATGGCTCACAACACCTCTCATTTACACCTCAGTCCTTTACAATTCAATTTCTCACCCAATCAGCTCTTGAGACACAACTTACATCCTTCAACTTTTATCTTGTTTGTTTTTTTCATCTGCACCATTTAAAGGCTAATTCTCTTATATTACTCTGGCCCCTGTCACAGGACCTACCTACACTCTTAAGCGCCAGTCTGTGACTAACTGGGAATTGGGGGACTGACAGTGTCTCTTCGTGTCAGGTAGAGACACAGGGATATAGCTGACGTGTTATCTGGAGACATGTAAACAGTTTCGACAGATAATAAATGAACATTAAAAGTTTCACAGCTCCTGAAATTACAACAAGAGAGAAAGATACAGTATTTTGTATTAGTTCTGACCTTGAGTGCTGTAATATGATGTATTGTGGAAATGATCCACCAGTCTTAATTAGTCAGAGCACAATGTAGTGTATTCTAATTTGTTTTGTGGATTTAATATTATTTCATTATTGGCCCCATTTAAGAACCTCACTTGAAAAACACATTAAATTGGCTTAACTGTTTGCCATTGTTTCTATTTATGTACTGTTTATAAACTGTACATGATGAAGCAAAGTGCTACTTGAAATGACGACTTTGTAGGAAAAATCTATCGATCGACGATTCATCTTCAATCATCTTTCGTTTTCTTCTAACAGTATTATAACAATCTCAAGCGTCGCTACAGCCGAGGTCATGTGTCGTCGTTTCTCCTAACATGGTCGTGAGTTGCGTCAACCCGGGCTATGTTGCACTAACTTTAAAGAGATAGATCTCCACCTAAATGTGAGATCCTTTAAGCTAGACTCAACTAACACTGGCACAGATTCAGGTACACTTAAGAGCCATACTTGCCTAACAGTGCAACAGACAACTGACCGATCACCCTCCTTATACAAGCATCGTTAGTTGTCTCACACACACACATTATTGAGCACAGTTCACGTATCCTTTGTGCATTCTTATTTTCTCCGACTCCAAACTCTCCAGTCACTCCATCGGGTCCTCCTCTTTACCACCTGGCCGTCCATACACGTATCTCAACAGTTAGACTTAACCTTATGTTTATATGGATATTTTCTTCTATCTCACTGCAAAAACACAATTTATACTTCCTATCGTCAGGAGAAGCATAAACAATCACAGCACTGCCCTACCATCTTTAACAACTACTGTAACAATCTAGAATTTACGTATTTACTTGGTAGATGCATAAATAGATAGTCATTCAAGTACACATTGATTCAGCCTATACAGTATTAAGACGTTTCGACCAAGGGTAGCCTTCAATCAGTCTTCCTGACCATTCTACTTTACTATAGGCACAGTTGTTTCTTTGCTGTATTCTTTAATAATAATAATAATAATAATAATAATTTAAACGTTCAACTCGGAAGGAGACATTTTTAGAAACAAATTAGAAGAAATCTTGTTTTTACCTCTTGAATGTAAAAACGTAGGTGAAAGAATTGCAACTTTTTCCCCAATGCTTTATGGTCTTATGGATGCGGCGAGCTGTCAGGAATCCGCCATGACTTGTTCAGGTATGCGCCCAAGAGAACGTTTTTATATATTAACGCTTCCGTTATATAAGCACGAAAAACCGGCTGCAGCTTATATTAATACCACAATCATTAAACCATAACAATGATATTAATAACTGACCCAAAAATATTAAGGATTTTCAGTGTTTTTCTTAATATTAGTTCGGCGATTTTGTCCTAAGGGCGTTTCATACTGAGTTGATGTTTCTGCAAAGACGGAGACAATTTATTGTAAAAAAAATAAACAACCAAACCAACCTAACCTAACCCAACAACCTAACCTATCGTAGAATGGAAATAAATAATTTTAGGTTGGATAGGTTGATAGGTCTGTTAGATAGTATTTTGATATTTATTGTCAACAGAAGGAGGAATAACATGGCGTCTTCTTTAGAAAATTTTACTAATTTGTATCTTTCTAAATCGAACGTCTAAATTTTATTATCATAATAATAATAATTAAAATCATTCTCTGAACGCTGGCCGTACTAATCGGACGTGTCAGCCTTGTACCTTTGTGGGAACGTTGTTGATTTTCACTGGCTGCCTAAGCAGAAACCCGTGAAGGCTTTTGATCAGAGAAGAAAAGATTGCCCTACTGAACAGCTAGAAGACGACCTGCGGCTTTCAAGCAGCAAATTTACAGACGATCCAAAATAACAACAATAGGAGGTGACAGATAGTTTTCAAGAGGTGATTAGTAAGAAAGAAAAAAGAGAAGGCGAGCGTTGGCGAAGAAAAGTGAAGGAAGTGATAGTGATGAGATCGTGAATGATAGGAAGAAAAGGACTATTACCACACAGAAGGAAGCAGAAAGAATTTGCATGGGAATAAAACACAGAGGTCTTTGACTGAATCCAACACCCTTCAAGAGTCAGACCCCAGTGATTATGACAGTGACGGTAATGTTTCTATGGGAAACACTCAGCCACAGTGGGAAACACCAATGCCACAGACCCTATCACCCTGCTCTCTGCCAAACAAATAAGCAAGCTGAATCTACACTTTCCCAAGGACTCTGGCTGAAACTGCCGAGGATCGGTTTAATCTTTCGATGATGAAGTACTGCAGACAACACGGTCCCGCCGATTCAGTTCCGAGCTGCTGCGTAAGAACCGGAACTTTATCATAAGGTCAGACCCTGAAGTTCATGAAACACTTAGTACTGCTGGGTTTGACGGCTGTTCCAGTGCCCCCCCCGGAGACGCTGATGAATGTTGCCACATCCTAGTGAAACGATTCTCTATACGCTGACATCGAAGATGCGTGACTTTAATTCTAATATACCAGTATATGCCGACATTGGCCGGGGAAATACCCACAAGTTGGCAGCATATTGGCGGGAAGGAAGGGTATGCTCAACCACTGTGGAAGCCCTCTCAATCCTTCACCACTTCGCCAGCCAAAACCCCGGTCACCCCGGCTTGCGCGGCCTTGCTCAGCCATACACCTTTCACTGCCTGCTGCTTCTGACGTGATTTCAAGTCCCCAGATGTCGCTTCTGTCTGAAGTAACTATAAACTGCCGCCCAGCCCAGAAAATCAGCACATCACCTTAATAGGGGTGGTGTGGGCTATGTAGCGATCCCACGTATAAACTGTAAGTGCCACACGTTGACTGACAGTGCCTCAGGTCGCCCGTCTGCCCCAGGAAGAGGCCTCCCCTGAGGGCTGCATCTACCACAACGCCCCCCAGTCTACATTGGGGACATTCTGTCCCTGCTTGGCTTTCACCAAGCTGCACCACAACAGCACCTACTGTTCCCTAACCTCACCACTGAGCCTCCTCCCTTGTTTCTACTCTGACGCTGTCAAGCCCTTGTGCTCCCACCAGCACTCCCCCCCATTAACCTCTCCAGTGATACAGCATCACAGATCATGTCCCTCTTCCAAGAATTGACTCAGCCATGTTGAGAAACTCACACACTCTGTACCGCCATCTCCGACCTACACACCGCCAACTCTTGCCCTTTGCTGCCACCTGTCACTCCCCTTCTGGTTTGGACACAAGCTGGTAGTCCCAGAGCCCCCCCTGCTCACGCAGCCCGTGTGTACTACTGCCCCTTAGCTGCTCCTGCCTCATCTTCACGTCACGAGGTGCCTCAACCTGCTCCACCCACCGCAAAGCCACGTCACCCTGTGTCTATGCTGTCTCCACCTGGGCTACGACACCTGAGGCCTGCACCCTGGCCACCTATACTCCACCGACATGCCGGCACCTAAGGCCCATCCGTCCACGTCAGGGGTACACATGTACCAACCGACTCACTTGTAATCAGTCTATCACACCACAATGGGAGTAGCAACGCGAGACCGCAGTTCTCCACATCAATTGACCACCCTGCGGACATGCTAGTGGACTACGTATCTACGCCAAGAAGGACGTCCCCTACCAAACCTCGACGTCCCTTGGCTTATTACTACTGACGGTATACGCCATCACAATCACACACTAAAAGGTGTCCTCATTGCCGCCTGCGGCTGGCGGCCTGGCACCTGACACGCTTTGGCCATAAACAGATAAATTGTACTGAGATTTTCCACACACTCCTCATTCTGTCACTTTATGTAACTTGCTGACAAAACCTATGACCCTTTCAAGCTTTTACGCCCCTCAATGCATAGATCATAAAGGCAAGCATGAAACCCGCGATGCTTCCCAGTTGGGCGCATGTAAGGTGCCTAATAAACTAGCCCTCTGGGCAATCTAAAAATAATCTAATTAAAATAACAAAATGATAATCGACAAAATACTAAGTTTTAATGCTTGAATTGATAAGTTTCCGCTGAAAGTATTGAGGAAATTTTAAGGGTTGTATATACACCCATCAACCCTCAGTATGTATATTCAACTACAGTATACCACTTTATCATACTGCCTCACCTGACTATGTATACAGAGATAAAACAAAGAGAAAATAATCTTATAATTTATATCCAATGCTTATATAAGTTGTTGAGGTTAGCTTTGGGTTGGACTTCACTAGCTACAGTGGGTTAGGATTATTTAGGTTTACTTATATGTACAGACTTATGGCCTCTTAAGTGTCAATATTACATCACTTATCACTACATGAATTATAATGTGTTAATGCATCGTCTACTTATGTTACCTTACTTAATATACCTGTTAAGTAAAAAGTACACAATGAGGATAAGCTGAATTACTTGTACTTATTAACAGGTTTTATTACATAGTTATAGTTTGGTGTTTATGAATGAAGTAACTGTAGTGATGAGGGTAACAAGTCGACATTAAATTATTTTTTTAATTTTTACAGTAATCTAAGTATATAATTACATTTTCTATTACTCTTCTATATAATGTAATTTCTTATATTACAAAAATATAATTTAATTAACTGTATTACTATAAGTGAATAATTGATTCTTATATTAATCACAATATATCATTAACTTTTCGTAATGATATAATTGTATTAAGTATCTCCTTATAATGATCTCAATATATATACAATGGCCACTTAACATCGTACTTACCGGTTAAGTTCTTCCTTAAGTCTATACTGTACCGGGTTTGAATCACTTATGTAATCCCCTGTAGTAACTGTACTGTCGAGTTATTACTACACTCTCTATCTTATCACCTCCTGTGTGTGTGTGTGTGTGTGTGTGTGTGTGTGTGTGTGTGTGTGTGTGTGTGTGTGTGTGTGTGTGTGTGTGTGTGTGTGTGTGTGTGTGTGTGTGTGTGTGTGTGTGTGTGAAGTGATGTTATGATGATGGTGAAGTGAGGAGTTGGTGATAGTGATAATAGTGGTAGTGATAATGCTAGTTGTGGTGGTGATAGTGATGGTAGTGGTGGTGATAGTGATAGTAGTATGGTGATATAGTGATAATGGTGGTAGTGATAGTGATAGTGATAGTGGTGGTGATAGTGATAGTGGTAGTGATAGTGATAGTGATAGTGGTGGTGATAGTGATAGTGGTGGTGATGAGCGACCAAGTTTGTAGCAATGCGGGAAGAGACGCAGAACCACTCCGTATGCGGAATACAGTGCTGATTGGTCGTCCTACAGCATGCCCCCCTCACTACAGAAGCTGAAGATCAACCAGGCGGAATTTAATCTAACCCAACCTTAACCAAAACTAACTTAACCTAACCCAACCTTAACCAAAACTAACTTAACCTAACCCAACCTTAACCAAAACTAACTTAACCTAACCCAACCATAACCAAAACTAACTTAACCCAACCCAACCTAACCAAAACTAACTTAACCTAACCCAACCTAACCAAAACTAACTTAACCTAACCCAACCTAACCAAAACTAACTTAACCTAACCCAACCATAACCAAAACTAACTTAACCTAACCCAACCTTAACCAAAACTAACTTAACCTAACCCAACCATAACCAAAACTAACTTACCCTAACCCAACCTTAACCAAAACTAACTTAACCTAACCCAACCTTAACCAAAACTAACTTAACCTAACCCAACCTTAACCAAAACTAACTTAACCTAACCCAACCTTAACCAAAACTAACTTAACCTAACCTAACCTAACTTGAAATCAAACTTAATCTGAAACCGAATTTAGTTAAGCAGAACCTATAGGGTGAAGGGAAACATGCTGACGTCATACTCCGGAAGGACCAATCGACACACGTCTTGCCCGCGTACGAGTGGATTTAGCGTGCCGACAGCTAGGACAATACCGTGAGCTATTTATCCCCGCAGTGTAATTAACAGCCGTGTTGGTTGGTGTGTTATCTAGCCAGCCATCACTGTAGGTCCTGGCTCAGAATGGCTCACCAGATGCTCAAAGATTCCTAAGTCTAAGTTTACCTCATCTTACCTTCCCTTTCCTTTCCTTTATCCCCTTTCCCTTTTCCCTTCTCCGTCCCTTCCCTCCCTCTCCTTCCTTTCCCTTCCTACCCTTCCTTTCCCTTCCTCATTCCTTCCCTTCCTCGCCTTCCCTTTCTCTTTTTCCTTTCTATTCCTCTCTTCCTCTCCCCTTCTTTCCCTTCCCTCCCTCTCCTTCCTCCTCCTCTCCTCCCTCCCTCCTCTCCTCTCCCTTCCCTCCTCCTCCTCCTCTTCTAGCCGGTAATAACAACTGACCTAACTGCCTTTGTTTACTTCTGGGCCTCGATGAAGATGGCGGCCAAACAGTACAGTTGACTACTGCCATGGGGTGCACAACAAACTAGCTACTGTCTGTGGCTAAATTTAAATTCACCACTACCACCACCACATGAATACTACCACCACATGACTACTACCACCACATGACTACTATCACCACATACCTCTACTACTACCACCACCGCCACATGACTACTACTACCACCACCATCACCACACACTACCACTACCACCACCACCATCACCACACACTACCACTACTACCACCACCACCACCACATAAACCATCTACGGCGTTTAGAAAGTGTTATTATTTACGTCGGTGTTATCACGTGTCCAGGGAGGTCAAAGGTCAAAGTCTCAGCAGGGGTTGGAACTGCCCTCGAGTGCAGCGTAAACAAAGAGGTGAAAGACAAGTCCTGTACATATCCTGGTTTCTCACCCAGGACGGACACACACACACACACACACACACACACACACACACACACACACACACACACACGTTCCAAAAATAGTATCAGACCAATTGTGAACCGTCAATATGACCGCATAATCGACTGACACACTTAGACGGTAACAACGACAGGAGCCAAAATGTGTACCGGTCACCTCAGTCACGGGGAGAGAAATATTAACAAAGATGTCATTGTCAGTCGAGGTGGTCAGGTCATTGTCAGTCGAGGTGGTCAGGTCATTGTCAGTCGAGGTGGTCAGGTCATTGTCAGTCGAGGTGGTCAGGTCATTGTCAGTCGAGGTGGTCAGGTCATTGTCAGTCGAGGTGGTCAGGTCATCGTGTCGAGGTGGTCAGGTTATAACGTGACCGATGATAATGACGACACAGAGTAATGATTATATCGAAGCCTGGAAGATCTTGTTAGCGATTTGTGTGAGTGATCTTGTCCACAACTCCCAGACGGATGCAAGCAAGTCCTCCTCCTGATACAGTGGGGCCAATAACCAACAGACTTTCAGAATCAGGATATAAACTTTAACCTCAAATGTCTTTCTCTCTTCTCATATCTACGACGAGAATATAACTTAGGTATATTTCACAACATCGATCACTGGTATAACTAGATGTGTCCTCAGATCAATCTCCATTTGCAGAGATACAAAAAAATCTTACGAGGCCTTAAAATACTTCGTCCCTCAACCTCTTTCATATGTGGTCAGCACTACTCCGCCAGATGACTCCACCATCTCATCTCCTCTACTTGACTAGTTGGGCGGGCACATCTCTCCTCCTCCCCCTGGGCCCACTACATCCTCCGCCTCCTCCTCCTCCTCCCCTGGGCCACCTCCCCTCCTTCTTCCTCAGGCCACTACACCTCCTCCACCTCCTCCTGGGGTCACCACACCACTACCTCCCCTCCTCCCTGGGCCCACCACACCTCCTCCACCCTAGGGCCAACACACCTTCTCCTTCCTCCCTGGGCCACCACACCATCACCCCCCAGGTCCTCCCTGGGGGCCACATCCCTCCCTGCTCGCTCATCGTCTGCTCCGTGTCGCTACTGTGTCGAGAATTTACTTAATCTCTGACCTCCTTAACAGGTCAGATCATGTGTGTGTGTGTGTGTGTGTGTGTGTGTGTGTGTGTGTGTGTGTGTGTGTGTGTGTGTGTGTGTGTAATAAGCTGGTGGGGGTAATATTGAGGTGATCCTTCACTTAACAGGGGATGAGGTGAAGAGTCTGGTGGCGTTTGTCTCTAGTATCTTGGAAAAATATCAAGCAGCATTGAGAAGGTGTGGGAGAGGAGGAGGAAAGAGAAGAGGAGGGAGACAGAAAAGGGGTATGGGATGGGGATGAGGGAGAGAGAGGAAGAAATAGGAGAGAGGAATGAGAGGAGGAGAACAGGGTAGAGACAGGGAAGGAGACGGGAGAGGGGCAGGAGAAGAGGAGGGAGGGAGGGAGAGGAGGAGAGATGAGGAAGGAAAGGTAAAGAGAGGGAGGGAGGAGGTGCTGGTCATATACTGAATAATTACAGAGGAACCAAAATATTTTCTCCTAATCTTTAGTGAGATAGTTTTTGGGACTTTCTTTATTAATTTGTGTGTGAGTGTTGTGTGTGTGTGTGTGTGTGTGTGTGTGTGTGTGTGTGTGTGTGTGTGTGTGTGTGTGTGTGTGTGCGTGTGTGTGTGTGTGTGTGTGTGTGTGTGTGTGTGTGTGTGTGTGTGTGTGTGTGTGTGTGTGTGTGTGTGTGTGTGTGTGTGTGTGTGTGTGTGTGTGTGAAAAGGTCAGTATTACAAGTGTTTTCATAAACTGTTCAGGCAGCTGTACTCTTTCCTTATCTCAGGGAACCTCCACTGACCCTTAGGAGCTGTGTTGATTCAGGGCTGAACCCGGGAGCTGTGTTGGTTCAGGGCTGACCCGGGGCTGTGTGCAGGCTGATCCTGGGAGCTGTGTTGGTTCAGGGCTGACCCTTGGGAGCTGTGTTGGTTCAGGGCTGACCCCTTGGAGCTGTGTTGGTTCAGGGGCTGACCCTTGGGAGCTGTGTTGGTTCAGGGCTGACCCTTAGGAGCTGTGTTGGTTCAGGGCTGACCCTTGAGGAGCTGTGTTGGTTCAGGGCTGACCCTTGGGAGCTGTGTTGGTTCAGGGCTGACCCTTGGGAGCTGTGTTGGTTCAGGGCTAAACAGGTCCTCACACACAAGTCTCCCCAGTGCCACGGTCAGCGACCCCCTCCCCGACCGACAAGACACAAACAAGTCAATTAGCATTGTTTCCTCCTCTTGTGGAGTCAGGAGGCTCCTTTACCCCCTCCCCGTGTGTGTGTATGTCTGTCTGTCCGCTCACAAAACACATCTACCCCGTTGTTGTCTCAGAAAACACACGACCCAGCGTCTGTCAACACGCCCTGGCCACCCACTTTCTGTCCTCTTGGCCGGCCACCACCTATCCACCGGACGGTCACTTCCTGTCCTCTTCCCTCCCCAGGCCACTTCCTATCCCCCGATCACTCTTGCCGGCCACCACATCTCCTCTGACTGGTGAGGTCCCCCCCCCGCCGGCCACCACATCTCCCGTGACTGGTGAGGTCCCCCCCCCAGCCACCACATCTCCCGTGACTGGTGGGGTCCCCCGCCGGCCACCACATCTCCCGTGACTGGTGAGGTCCCCCGCCGCCACCACATCCCCCCGCCGCCACCATCCCCGTGACTGGTGAGTCCCCCCCGCCAGCCACATCTCCGTGACTGGTGAGGCCCCCCCCACCACATCTCCCGTGACTGGTGAGTCCCCCGCCGCCACATCTCCGTGACTGGTGGTGCCCCCCGCCACCACCCTCCCGTGACTGGTGAGCCCCCCGCCAGCCACCCATCTCCCATGGTGCCCGGCCACACATCTCCGTGACTGGTGATGCCCCCCCAGCCACCACATCTCCGTGACTGGTGAGGTGCCCCCCCCGCCTACCACATCTCCGTGACTGGTAGTCCCCCCGCCAGCCACCACATCTCCAGTACCCCCCCCCACCACATCTCCCGTGACTGGTGAGGTGCCCCCCCATACCCACATCTCCCGTGACTGGTGAGGTACTGCCGGCCACATCTCCCGTGACTGGTGAGGTCCCCCTGCCAGCCACCATCTCCCGTGACTGGTAGGTGCCCCCCCCCCGCCACACCATCTCCCGTGACTGGTGAGGTGCCCCCCCCCACTCACCACATCTCCGTGACTGGTGGTCCCCCCCCTCAGCCACCACATCTCCCGTGCTAGTGATGCCCCCCTCCAGCCACCACATCTCCATGACAGCCCCCCGCCCACCCACAGCTGGTGAGGTGCCCCCCCCCGCCACCACATCTCCCGTGACTGGTGGGGTCCCCCCCGCCGGCCACCACATCTCCCGTGACTGGTAGGTGCCCCCCCGCCACCACCACATCTCCCGTGACTGGTGAGGTGCCCCCCCTCCGGCCACCACATCTCCCGTGACTGGTGGTGCCCCCCCGCCAGCCACCACATCTCCTGACGGTGAGTGCCCCCCCAGCCACCACATCTCCGTAACTGGTGAGTCCCCCCCCCAGCCACCCATCTCCGTGACTGGTGAGTGCCCCCCCGCCAGCCACCACATCTCCCGTGACTGGTGGTGCCCCCCCCCCGCCAGCCACCACATCTCCCGTGACTGGTGAGGTGCCCCCCCCGCCACCACATCTCCCGTGACGGTGAGTGCCCCCCCCCGCCACCACATCTCCCGTGACTGGTAGTGCCCCCCACCACCCACATCTCCGTGACTGGTGAGGTGCCCCCCAAGCCACCACATCTCCGTGACTGGTAGGTGCCCCCCCGGCCACCACATCTCCCGTGACTGGTGGTGCCCCCCCGCCAGCCACCACATCTCCCGTGACTGGTGAGGTGCCCCCCGCCAGCCACCCATCTCCCCAGGTAGTGCCCCCGCCGCCACCACATCTCCCGTGACTGGTGAGTGCCCCCCCCACCACCACCATCTCCCGTGACTGGTGAGGTGCCCCCCCGCCAGCCACCACATCTCCGTGACAGGTGGTGCCCCGCCGGCCACCCACATCTCCGTGACTGGTGAGTGCCCCCCCCACCGCCACCACATCTCCCGTGACTGGTGAGGTGCCCCCCCACGCCCCACCACATCTCCCGTGACCAGGTGAGGTGCCCCCCCCGCCAGCCACCACATCTCCCGTGACTGGTGAGGTGCCCCCCAACCACCACATCTCCCGTACTGGTGAGTGCCCCCCCCCAGCACCACATCTCCGTGACTGGTGGTACCCCCCCCCGCCAGCCACCACATCTCCCGTGTTGGTGAGGTGCCCCCCCCACCAGCCACCACATCTCCCGTGACTGGTGGTGCCCCCCCCCCGCCAGCCACCATCTCCCGTGACTGGTGAGGTGCCCCGCCGGCCACCATCTCCCGCTGGTGAGTGCCCCCCCCCGCCAGCCACCATCTCCCGTGACTGGTGAGGTGCCCCCCTCACCCACCACATCTCCCGTGACTGGTGAGTGCCCCCCCCGCCAGCCACCACATCTCCCGTGACTGGTGAGGTGCCCCCCCCGCCAGCCACCACATCTCCCGTGACTGGTGAGGTGCCCCCCCCACCGGCCACCACATCTCCGTGACTGGTGAGTGCCCCCGCCAGCCACCACATCTCCCGTGACTGGTGAGGTGCCCCCCCACCAACCACCACATCTCCCGTGACTGGTGAGGTGCCCCCCCCCACCAGCCACCATCTCCGTGACAGGTGAGGTGCCCCCCCACCACCCACATCTCCCGTGACTGGTGCCCCCCCCACGCCGCCACCATCTCCCGTGACAGGTGAGTGCCCCCACCGGCCACCTCTCCCGTGACTGGTGAGGTGCCCCCCCCCGCCAGCCACCACATCTCCCGTGACTGGTGGTGCCCCCGCCAGCCACCACATCTCCCGTGACTGGTGAGGTGCCCCCAGCCACCATCTCCCGTGACTTGAGTGCCCCCCCCCGCCACCACATCTCCTGACTGGTGAGTGCCCCCCCGCCAGCCACCACATCTCCCGTGACTGGTGAGGTGCCCCCCCCCACTCCAGCCACCACATCTCCCGTGACTGGTGGTGCCCCCCCTCCAGCCACCCACATCTCCCGTGACAGGTGGTGCCCCCAAGCCACCACATCTCCCGTGACAGGTGAGGTGCCCCCCCCCACCAGCCACCTCCCACCTCTTATTAAGGGCAGCCCAGCACCTGTGTCTGATTCTATTTATGTGTTGTTATTACTGTACCTGTACCTGTACCTGTACCCTATACCTGTACCTATACCCCTGTACCTGTACCTATACCTGTACCGCACCTGTACCTATACCTGTACCTGTACCTGTACCTGTACCTGTACCTACCATACCTGTACCTGTACCTGTACCTGCCTGTACCCATACCCATACCTGTGCCTGTACCTGTACCTGTACCTGTACCTGTACCTATCTCCACCTCTGCCACCTGTACCTGTACCTGTGCCTATACCCATTACCTGTACCTGTACCTGTACCTATACCTGTACCTGTGCCTAACTTGTACCTGTACCTATACTTGTACCACCAGCCTTACATCTGTATCTGTACCTACTTGTACCTGTACCTATACCTGTACCTGTACCTGTACCTGCCTATACCTGTACCTATACCTGTACCTGCCTATACCTGTACCTGTACTTGTACCTGTACCTACATCTGTATCTGTACCTATACCTGTACCTGTACCTATACCTGTACCTGTACTATACCAGCCACCTGTACCTATACTTGTACCTGTACCTATACTTATGTCCATCTGTACCTGTACCTATGCTTGTACCTGTACCTATACCTGTACCTGTACCTGCTACCTGTACCTGTACCTATACCTGTACCTGTACCTACATCTGTCTGTTTCTATACCTGTACCTGTACCTATACCACCTGTACCTATACCTGTACCTGTACCTATACTTGTGCCCTATGCCTATACTTGTGCCTGTTCCACCATCTGTATCTGTGCCTATACTTGTGCCTGTACCTATATATCTGTACCTATATTGCCTGTACCTATACCTGTACCTGTACCTATATCTGTCTACCTATACCTGTACCTGTACCTATACCTGTACCTATACCTGTACTGCCTATACTGCCTGTACACACTGTCCTGTGCCTGTACCTATACCTGTACCTGTACCTATACCTGTACCTGTACTGTGCCTGTGCCTATATCTGTACCTATACCTGTACCTATACCTGTGCCTGTACCTGTACCTATACCTGTACCTGCTTGTACCTGTGCCTATCACCTGTACACATCTGTCTGTACCTATACTTGTACCTGTTACCTATACCTGTACCTGTACCTATACCTGTACCTATACTTGTCCTGTACCTATCCACCTGTGCCTACATCTGTATCTCACTATACTTGTACCTATATTGCCTATGCATTGCCTGTGCCTATACCTGTACCTGTACCTATACACTCTTGCCTGTACCCTATATCTGTATCTGTACCTATACCTGTACCTGTACCTATGCCTGTACCTGTACCTATACCTGTACTGTACCTATACCTGTGACCTGTACCTATACCTGTACCTGTACCTATACTTGTACCTGTACCTACATCTGTATCTGTACCTATACTTGTACCTGTACCTATACCTGTACCTATACCTGTACCTGTTACCTATACCTGTGTACCTGTACCTATATCTGTACCTGTACCTATACTTGTACCTGTACCTACATCTGTATCTGTACCTATACTTGTTACCTGTACCTATACCTGTGCCTGTACCTATGTGCCTGTACCTGTACCTGTACCTATACTTGTACCTGTACTTCTTAGCCTGTACCTACATCTGTGCCTGTACCTATGCTTGTGCCTGTCCTATACCTGTACCTGTACCTATGCACCTGTACCTGTACCTATACTTGTACCTGTACCTATACCTGTACCTGTACCTACATCTGTACCTGTACCTATACTTGTACCTGTACCTATACCTGTACCTGTACCTATACCTGTACCTGTACCTATACCATGCCTGCCTATACTTGTACCTATCTGTATCTGTGCCTATACTTGACCTGTACCTGTACCTGTACCTATACTTGTGCCTGTACCTGTGTACCTGTACCTGTACCTATAC
This sequence comes from Homarus americanus, assembly GCF_018991925.1. Classification (NCBI taxonomy): domain Eukaryota; kingdom Metazoa; phylum Arthropoda; class Malacostraca; order Decapoda; family Nephropidae; genus Homarus; species Homarus americanus. The sequence goes on along the minus strand of NW_024733926.1, from coordinate 7,088 downwards.
TTGTACTTACTGTACCTATACCTGTACCTATACCTATACTTGTGCCTGTACCTATACCTGCCTGTACCTACTTGTGCCTGTGCCTATACCTGTACCTGTACCTATACCTGTGCCTGTGCCTATACTTGTGCCTGTGCACCTGTACCTATACTTGTGCCTGTTACCTATACCTGTACCTGTTACTATACTTGTACCTGTACCTATACCATAATATGTGCCTATACCTGTACCTGTGCCTATACTTGTACCTGTGCCTATACCTGTACCTGTACCTATACTGTGCCTGTATACTTGTACCTGTACCTATACCTGTACCTGTACCTATGCTATACCTATTACCTGTGCCTGTACCTATATATACCTGTACCTATCTGTACCTGTACCTATACCTTATACTATACTTGTGCCTGTACCTATACCTGTACCTATACCTGTACCTGTACCTATACTTGTGCCTGTACCTGCTTGTGCCTGTACCTATATCTGTACCTGTACCTATACCTGTACCTGTTACCTATACTTGTGCCTGTACTATACTTGTACCTGTACCTACATCTGTATCCTGTACCTATACTTGTACCTGTACCTATATCTGTACCTGTGCCTATACTGTACCTGTGCCTATACGTTGTGCCTGTGCCTGCTCTGTGCCTGTGCCTACATCTGTTGTTACCTATACCTGCTATTGCCTGTGCCTATACCTGTGCCTGTACCTATATATATGCCTGTACCTGTCACCTGTACCTGTACCTATACCTGTACCTGTACCTATACTTGTACCTGTACCTACACTGTATCTGTACCTATACCTGTACCTGTACCTATACCTGCCTGTACCTATACCTGTGCCTGTACCTATACTTGTGCCTGTACCTATACTTGTACCTGTACCATCTGTACCTGTACCTATACTTGTACCTGTACCTATACCTGTACCTATACCTGTACCTGTGCCTGTACCTATACCTGCCTGCCTATACCTGTACCTATACTTGTGCCTGTGCCTATACCTGTACCTGTGCCTATCCAGCCTTACCTGTACCTATCTTACCTGTTACCTATACTTGACCTATATTGCCTACACCTGTACCTGTGCCTATACTTGTGCCTGTTACCTATACCTGTACCTGTACCTATACCTGTACTGATACCTATACCTGTACCTGTACCTATACCTGTATCTGTACCTATACCTGTACCTGTACCTATACCTGTACCTGTACCTATACTTGTACCTATACCTGTACCCTGTACCTATACCTGCCTGTACCTACCTGTACCTGTACCTATACCTGTACCTATATCTGTATCTGTACCTATACCTGTACCTGTACCTATACCCTGTCCTATACCTGTACCTGTACCTATACCTGTACCTGTACCTATATCTGTACCTGTACCTATGACTGTACCTATACTTTACCATCCTGTACCTGTGCCTGTACCTGTACCTGTACCTTACTCTCTACCTATACCTGTACCTGTACCTATACCTGTACCTGTACCTATACCTGTACCTATACCTGATAATGCCATGCACCTATATCTGTATCTGTACCTATACCTGTACCTGTACCTATACTTGTACCTGTTACCCTATCTTGACTGCCCTACTGTACCTGTACTATACTTGTACCTGTACCTATACCTGTACCTGTACCTATACCTGTACCTGTACCTATACTTGTGCCTGTACCTATGCCTGTACCTGTACCTATACCTGTACCTATACCTATACCTGTACCTATACTTGTACCTGTACCTATACTTGTACCTGTACCTACATCTGTATTCCCTATCCATCCTGTCCTATACCTGTACCTGTACTTCCTGTACCTATACCTGTACCTGTACCTATATCTGTACCTGTACCTATACTTGTACCTGTACCTATACCTGTACCTGTGCCTACCTGTACCTATGCTTGTGCCTGTGCCTATACTTGTGCCTGTACCTACATCTGTACCTGTGCCTATGCATGCCTGTACCTATACTTGTACCTGTCCTATACCTGTACCTGTTACCTGCTTGTACCTGTACCTGTACCTATACCTGTACCTATACCTGTATACCCACATCTGTATCTGTACCTATACCTGTACCTGTACCCTATACCTGTACCTGTACCTATACTTGTATCTGTACCTATATCTGTACCTGTACCTACATCTGTACCTGTACCTATACTTGTACCTGTACCTGTACCTGTACCTATACCTGTACCTATACCTGTACCTGTACCTGTATCTGTACCTATACCTGTACCTGTACCTGTACCTGTACCTATATCGCCTGTACCTATACCTGTACCTGTACCTATACCTGTCTGTACCTATATCTGACACACTGTACCTATACCTGTATCTTACCTATACTTGTACCTGTACCTGTACCTGTACCTGTGCCTGTGCCTGTGCCTGTACCTGTGTCTGTGCCTATACCTGTACCCATATCTGTACCTGTACCTATACTGTACCTGTACCTATACCTGTACCTGTACCTATACCTGTACCTGTTACTATACCTGTACCTGTACTATACCTGTACCTGTACCTATATCTGTACTGTACCTATACCTGTACCTGTACCTACCTGTACCTGTGCCTGTACCTGTACCTATATACTTATCTGTACCTATATCTGTACCTGTACCTATATCTGTATCTGTACCTATACCTGTACCTGTACCTATACCTGTACCTACCTTACCTGTACCTGTCTGTCTGTACCTATATCTGTGCACCTATACCTGTATCTGTAACCTATACCTGTACCTGTACCTATCTGTACCTGTACCTATACCTGTACCTGTACCTGTATATCCTGTACCTGTACCTGTACCTATATCTGTCTGTACCTATACTTGTGCCTGTACCTATATCTGTACTATGTACCTATACCTGTACCTGTACCTATACCTGTACCTGTACCTATATCTGTATCTGTACCTATACCTGTACCTATATTTGTATCTGTATACTTGTACCTGTACCTATACTTGTACCTGTACCTGTACTTCCTCAGAGTTGGAAAAATCTTATTATTATAATGATTTGTTTTACCCAATGATAATTAATTTATGTCTTTGTGAATAGGCTCAAGCTTTGACCAGTTTGCTCTAACAATAAACACTATACTGTGTCTTTTAATTTTTGTATATCAACCTTTTATTAAATGCTTCAGGTTCTGCATGGACCCAACAGTCAGTATCCGCCACTTTATACTGAAATATAAATAAATCTTTACTTTTACTTTCTGATTGTTGTCTGTTAACTATTGAGTTTGATAATTGCGTGTGTATAAAGCTACTCCATCTACCTTTATCTTCACACTCAGGTCACTCAAGGTTTAGTGTTACAAATTGAGTTAAGGAAACAGATAACGACTTCCTTCTTAAATTCTTCATAATGTGGAAAGTTCATCTAATGTATGCAATATGTTTGTAAAACACCAGAGTGCTGTACTGTGCTGTGCTGTACTGTGCTAATGCTGTGCTGTACTGTACTGTACTGTACTGTGCTGTGCTATACTGTGCTGTGCTGTACTGTACTGTGCTGTGCTGTGCTGTACTGTGCTGTACTGTGCTGTACTGTGCTGTACTGTGTGGTGCTATGCTGTGCTGTACTGTGCTGTACTGTGCTGTCACAGTGCTGTACTGTACTGTGTGCTGTGCTGTGCTGTACTATGCTGTACATGCCTATGCTAATGCTGTACTGTCTTGTACTAATACTGTACTGTGCTGTACTGTACTGTACTGTACTGTATACTGTACTGTGCTGTGCTATGCTGTGCTGTACTGAAAGAGAATATAGGAATGATTTACAGTATATACTGTACATTAATATCTAGAAAACAGAAAAGGACCGACTTTGATAGATTAACATTTGATGAAACCTGGAAAAGAATGACTGACAGATATTTTTACCTTTAAATATAATTATGTAGTTTTACAAAAATCATTTATTGTCAGCTACCAATATTATTTATGGACTGTTTTATGTTTATTTTGATACGGCTGTGTATCCATTAACTCTTCCTAAACATTAAGTCATGATGATTATCTCTGCTGACAATATTCATGATAAAACACTGTAACTTGTTCTAGAAAATAACAAATTTTACAGGAGAACTTAGAAATTGAGAATATCACACATAACATTCTCAGCACACAGCTAGTTCCATCGTCCCTCATCCTCCAGTGTGGGCTACTGGAGTGCTGTCGAGACGCTTTGTATCAAAACTTAATCACAGTAACAAGCTTTAAGCTTCTCATTCCCAAAATCTCAATTTCATATGATCTCTGACTGGATAACACCAACTTGTTAAGTTCCTTCACTCAACAAGTTTCATATATAACCATGAAAAAAAAAAAAAAATAAAAAAAAAATAAATAAATAAATAAATAAATATATATATATATATATATATATATATATATATATATATATATATATATATATATATATATATATATATATATATATATATATATATATATATATATATATATATATTCAGGGAAAAAGGAAACAACAGGCACCTTAGCTTCCAGTTACTCTGAAGATGTGAATAAAGACGAAAGCTAGGTGCTCCCGTTGTTTCCCTTTCAGTGTATTATCAAATTATCTTATCCACGTTTTTCATTGTGGATCTACATGAAATATATATATATATATATATGTAATATTCAGAAATTTCAGGTAATTTCAAATGCCCCCATAAGTATGAGCGTTCAAGGTCATCCTGAGGGAGGAAGCGCTGCCTGCTCGTAGCGAGAACTGTGGAACTAGGCCTATATGATACAATCTAATTTACCGAATTAATAATGATACGATTAAACAAGTTAAGAGACTATTATTTAATTTGAAATTATTATAGATCTTTAACGTCTGAATAATATTACAGGTGTCCCCAGAAGTTATTAGTTAAACGATAAATGCACGCGTAGGACCAACCTAACGCCTTGAGGGAGACACAAAACTGGCCAAGACAGTCAAGGAGGCTGTTGGAATGGACTGGTATTTTTTTGAAACTGGTCCTCTCTTAGTTCAAGGAGCCAGGCCAAGGAGAAACATTTGTTTTGGGCTGGTATATTTTCGACATTGGTTCTCCTGGTTAAGACCCAGGCAAAGAGGCGTGATGTTCTGGTTGAATTGAGATTGAGCACAAGAAAAAAAAAATTTACTTTCAGAGTGGAATAGTACACAGTTGAAGAGTGAAGTTCAGTTGATACTCTCAACATGAAACAGTACTTGTCTTTTTAGGGTCAGTGTTAGCAGGAGAAAAACGTGCTGCGTTAGCACGTTAAAGGGGTGAGTGCAGACATAGAACAAAAATTTACAGGGTCGTATGCATGTTTCTCAGCACATGAGGACAGTGCTGTCTTTTTAGGGTCGATTATAATATTCTTCCAGGTAATTTCAAATCCCACATAGGTGATGCCCCAGCCGTTCAAGGTCATCTCAGAGGGAGGAAAGCTGCCTGCTCGTAGCAGAGACTGTGGAACTAGACCATATGATATTAAATCAATTTACAATTAATAATGATGCGATTCATGAAGTTAAGGCTATTATTGAATTTGAAATTATTATAAATCAGCAGTCTGAATAATGTACAGGTATCCCCAAGGAGTTTTGAATTAGGCGCCAAATATATCACGTAGAGACCAAGCTAACGCCTTGAGGAGACGCGACGCTGGCTAGGCCCAGTTCCGAAGCATTCACACAACAAGACGTTCCGCGTCCATCAAAAATAATCACGTCATTGTCACCTGTGCTGCGCTTGCCCCACGTATAACAAGTAAGTCTCATTCGATCTCAGACGGGTTAGATAGGGCATTATAAAATAAACTAAAATAACAGTGAGTTCATTTCAGGGTTTCCGTCAGAACCCCACTTGATTGGAATGACCGGAGTTGACTGCGAGAGAATGACCTGCGTTTAGACTGCCGTTGATGATTGAGGTAACGATTGTCGCCATTGAGACCGATCAAAGTAGGCCTGTCACTTTTTAGCAGAGGCCAAAGATCTCTTGAGGGAATCTGAGCAATCTGGGTGCCCAGCAGCGTCAGCTCACAACACCACATGTCCAAAAACCGCTTAGTGAAACCCTCTTGCTAACAGAGGAAGCTAAACTCCTCTCAACTGCTGAGGTCTGATTGGCTCACTCTTCCCGCCCATGGACGCACTGGGGTACACTGGCAATCTGAATATATTAATGGTCCACACACTGAGACCGTGAGTCTAGAGATTCTAGGAGATACCTAAGAACATTTTATCTCCTATCACGGTGTAGTTAACACCATTCCTCAAACTGATATTATCTTGACGTGTGTAGTTTAATATTTCTTAAATAATTTTGATAGTAGTGTTTTTTTTAGTCTGTGCCATTAAGTGGAACCAAGTGATACTGTGATTTGATTCTTTTAATACTCTAATTCTTCATAATTCTGATCTCAAGGTATAACCTTGATCCACAAACAGTGGTTAGAGTTAAGTTAGGAAATTAACACCTGTTGGGGTGCTATAATTTTTGTTGGTGATATTATTTTGCTGAAAGCCCTTAGAAGCCTATTCATTGTAAGTATTTAATTTCTTATCTTTTATTACCATTCCTCAGTGACTAGATATTATACTGTTGAAGACCCATAAGGCCTGTTCATATGTGCAATTAACATTTCTTAATACTTTAAATTTATTGTTGCCTGTGTTTCCTAATAATTTCTATGTCATGTATAACTTCCCCATTCCCCAGAGTAGTGGTTAAGTTTAAGTTAGGGGTGCATATTGGTGTACCATTATTTGATTGTGTTTAGCAGTGTTGGAGGGAATATAAGTGTCTAAATTTTACAGTGTGTCATTCATCCCAATCAGAACGCTATCCTTCAGGTCACAGACAGTTCATTTTTATTAGTAGATTTAAGTGTTCTTGTGCTGATTTCGGGATTTTTCTCAAAGAGCACTTCCACTGCCATTACCATCTATAAATTTTAATAAACCCCAGTCAATTAAAGTAAGTAAATTCAAACCAAGTTACATATATATATATATATATATATATATATATATATATATATATATATACTTTCG
>NW_024733925.1:0-63776 GCF_018991925.1 Homarus americanus | reverse complement strand
GTGCTGGCTGCACATAGCCTGACACTCCCAGTTACACCTCCGACACCCCAGTCACACCTGACACTTCTTGGTACACCCCTGACACCCCAGGTACACCCTGACACTCCCCAGGCACACCTCTGACACTCCTGGTTACACCCCTGACACCCCAGGTACACCTCTTTACATTCCCAGCTACACTCAGACACTTGAGGTACATCTGACACTCCCAGGTACATCCCCTGACACCCCAGGCACAACCCTGACACCCCAGGCACGCCTCTGACACTCCCAGGTACACCTCAGAAACCCAGTACACCTCTGACACTTCCAGGCACACTTGGCACTTCCAGGTATACTCTGACACCCCAGGCACACCAGTGACACTACCAGGTACACCTCTGACACCTGAGGTACTCCACCTGAGGCCCTTGGGGTACCCCTCTGACACTCCCAGGCACACCTCTGACACCCCATGTACACCTCTGACACCCCAGGCACACCTGGCACCCCAGGCACACCTCTGACACCCCAGGTACCCCTGACACCCCTGGCACACCCTGACACCCCGGTGCACCACTGACACCCCAGGTACACCTCTGGCACCCCAGGTACACCTCTGACACTGCCAGGCACACCTCTGACACTGCCAGGCACACCTCCACACTCCCAGGTACACCTGATACTCCCAGGTGCACCTCTGACACCCCAGGCACACCTCTGACACTCCCAGGCACTCTTCTAACACTCCCTGGTACACACCTGACACTCCCAGGCCACCCCACACCTCAGGCACACCCCATACACCCCAGGCACACCCTCTGACACCCCAGGCACACCTCTGACAACCTTGCACACCTCTCCAGGCACACCACTGACAACCCAGGTACACCCTCTGACACCCCAGGTACACCCCTGACTCCCAGGCACAGTCTCGACACCCCAGTCACACCCGACACCCAGCCACACCTCGACACTCCAGGCACACCCCTGACACCCCAGGCACCCCGACACCCCAGGCACACCTCTGACACTCCCAGTTACACCCCTGACACCCCAGGTACACCTCATTCCCAGCCACACCTCAGACACCCCAGGCACATCACTGACACCCAGGCACATCCCTGACACTCCCCAGGTACAACCCCTGACACTCCCAGGCACGCCTCCTGACACCCCAGGCACACCTCAGAAACTCCCAGGCACACCTCTGACACTCCAGGCACACCTCTGCACTTCCAGGTATACCCCTGACACCCCAGGCACACCAGACACTACCAGGTACACCTCCCACACCTGAGGTACCCACTGAGGCCCTGTGTACCCTCTGACACTCCCAGGCACACCTCTGACACCTAGCACACCTCTGACACTCCTACACCTCTGGCACCTGCACACCTCTGACACTCCCAGGTACTTGACATCCCTGGTACACACCTGACACCCCAGTGCACCACTGACACTCCCAGGTACACCTCTGGCACCTGCACACCTCTGACACTGCCAGGTACACCTCTGATACTGCCAGGACAACTCTGACACCCCAGGTACACCCTGATACTCCCAGGCACCTCTTATACCCCCAGGCACACCTCTGACACCCCAAGGCTCACCACCCCTGGACACACCTGACACCCCAGGCACACCTCACACCTCAGGCACACCCTCATACACCCCAGGCACACCTCTGGCACCCCAGGCACACCTCTGACACTCCCAGGCACACCTCTGACACTCCCAGGTACACCTCTGACACTCCCAGTTGCCACCTCCGACACTCCTGTGACACCTCCGACACCCCCAGTTCCACCTCCGACACTCCCAGGCACACCCCGACACTCCAGGTACACCCCTGACACTTCCAGGCACACCTGACACCCTGTGCACACCTCTGACACTCCCAGTTACACCCCTGACACTCCCAGTACACCTCTTACATTCCCAGCCACCTCTGACACTCCCAGGTACACCTCTGATACTCCCAGGTACACCTCTGACACTGCAGGCACACCTCAGACACTCCCCAGGTACTCCTCTGACACTGCCAGGTACACCCTGACACTCCCAGGTACACCTCTGACACTCCCAAGTACACTTCTGACACTCCCAGGTACACCTCCATACTCCCAGGAACACCCTGACACTCCCGGTACAACACACTCCCCAGGTACAACCCTGACACCCCAGGTACACCCCTGACACTCCCAGGTACACCTCAGACACTCCCAGGCACACCTCAGACACCCCCAGGCACCTCTGACACCCCAGGCACACCTCTGATTCTCCCAGGAACACCAATACACCCCAGATACACCTCTGACACCCTGTACACCACTGACACCAGGCACACCTCTGACACTCCCAGGTACCCACGCCCCCATGCACTGTCTGACACCCCAGGCACACCCTGACACTGCCAGGCACACCTCTGACACTCCCAGGCATACCGCTGACACTCCCATGTACAACGCTGACACTGCCAGGTACACCTCTGACACTCCCAGGTACACCTGATACCCCAGGCACACCTCTGACACCCCAGGCACCCCTCTGACACTCCCAGGTACACCTCTGATACTCCCAGGTACACCTCTCGACACTGGCAGATACACCTCTGACATCAGTACACCCTGACACTCCCAGGCACACCCCTGACACCCCAGGCACACCTCCGATACCACAAGGCACACCTCACACCCCAGGCACACCGGTGACACTCCCAGGTACACCCTGACACCCCAGGCACACCTCTGACACTCTGGTACACCTCAGACACCCCAGGTACACCTCTGACACCCCAGGTACACCTCAGACACCCCAGTACACCCCAGACATTCCCAGGCACACCCTGACATTCCACATGTACACCTCAGACACCCCAGTACACCTCAGACACCCCAGGTACACCTCTGACACTCCCAGGCACACCTCTGATTCTCCCAGGTACACCAATGACACTCCCAGATACACCTCTGACACCCCAGGCACCACTGACACTACCAGGCACACCCTGACACCCTAGCACCTCTGACGCCCCAGGCACTCGTCTGACACTCCCAGGTACACCTCTGACACTGCCAGGTACACCCTCTGACACCCTTGGCACACCTCAGACACCTCAAGCACACCTCCTGACACTCCCAGGCACACCTCTGACACTCCCAGGTACCCTCTGACATCCCAGGTACACCACTGACACTCCCCAGGTAACACCTCTGCACTCCCAGGCACACCTCTGACACTCCCAGGCCACCTCTGACACTTCTGCGTACATCCCCTGACACACCAGTTACACCTCCGACACTCCCAGCTACACCTCATAACTCTGTGCTACACTCTGACACTCAGCCACCTCTGACACTCCCAGCCACACCGACAATTGGTACACCTCTGATACTCCCAGGTACACATTTGACACTCCCAGGTACACCTCCGGATACCCCGCACACCTCAGACACCCCAGGTACACCCCAGACACTCCCAGGCACACCGGACACCGCCAGGTACACCTCTGACACTGGCAGGTACACGTCTGACACCCCAGGCACACCCCAGACACCTGAGCCACACCTCCGACACCCCAGACCCTCCGACACTCCCAGGCACACCTCCACACCCAGGTACACCCTGTGACACTCACAGTCACACCCCTCCGACACCCAGTTACACTCCGACACTCCCAAGTACACCTCTGACACTCCCAGGTACACCTCTGGCACCCCAGGTACACCTCTGACACCTGGCACACCCTGACACCCCAGCCACCTCCGACACTCCCTAGACACTCAGGACACCCCAGGCACACCGCTGACACTGCCAGGCCACCTCTGAGACTCCATGTACACTTTCACACCCAGGTACACCTTCACACCCCAGGCACCATTGACACCCCTGTACACCCCTGACACCCCAGGTACAACTCCTGACACCCCAGGTACACCTCCTGACACCCCAGGCACACCTCTGACACTCCCAGGCACACCCGATACCCCCAGGTACACCTCTGACACCCCAGGCACACCACTGACACTCCCAGGTACCCCGACACTCCTGGTACACCTCGACACTCCCAGGTACACCTTGCAATTCCAGGCACACCTCTGACACTCCCAGGCACACCTCTCCACCCAGGTACACCCTGACACTCCAGGCACACCTCTGACACTCCCCAGGCACACCCGCTGACACTGCCAGGCACACCTCTGACACTGCCAGGCACACCCCTGACACTCCAAGTACACCCTCTGACACCCCAGGTACACCCCAGACACCCCAGGTACACCTCCGACACCCAGGTCTCACCTCCTGACACCCCAGGTACACCTCCGGACACCCCCAGGCACACTCCAGACACCCCATACCCTGACACCCCAGGCACACCTCTGACACTCCCAGTACACCTCTGACACTCCCAGGTACACCTCACACCCCAGGTACACCTCAGACACTCCAGCACCCTCCGACACTCCTCTGGCACCTCCGACACCCCAGGACACCTCAGACACTCCCAGGCACACCCTGACACTCCCAGGCACACCTCTGACACCGCCAGGCACACCTCCTGACACTCCATGTACACCCTGACACACCCCAGGCACACCTCTCACACTCCCAGTACCCACTGACACTCCCCTGGCACACCCCTGACACTCCCAGGCACACCTCTGACACTCCCAGGTACACCTCTGACACCCTGTACACATCCAACACTCTCAGGTACACCTGATACCCCCAGGTACACCTCTGACACCCCAGGCACACCAATGACACTCCCGTACACCCCTGACACTCCCAGGTACACCTCTGACACCCCGTGCACCTCAGACACTCCCAGGTACACCTCTGACACTCCCAGGCACACCTCTGATACCCCAGGTACACCTCTGACACCCTCAGCACACCTCTGACACTGCCAGGCACACCTCTGACACCCATGTACACCTTCGACACACCAGGCACACCTCTCACACCCCAGGCACCCACTGACACCCCTGGTACACCCCGACACCCCAGGCACACCTCTGACACCCAGCACACCTCTGACACTCCCAGGCACATCCAACACCTCAGGCACCTCCGATACCCCCAGGCACATCTCTGACACTCCCAGGCACACCACAATGACACCCCAGGCACACCCCTGACACCCCAGGTACACCTCTGACACTCCCCAGGCACACCTCAGACACTCCCAGGCACACCTCCTGACACCCCAGGTACACCTCTGATACCCCAGCATACCCCTGACACTCCCAGGCACACCCCGACACCTCGCAGGTACACCCCAGACACTCCCAGGTACATCACTGACACCCCAGGCACCCCTGACACCCCTGGCACACTGCTGACACCCCAGGCACACCTCAGACCCCCAGGCACACCTCTGACACTCCAGGCACACCCCTGACACCCCAGGCACACCTCTGACACTCCAGGCACACCTCTGACACTCCCAGGCCACCTCAGACACCACACCTCAGACACTCACAGGTACACCACTGACACTCCCAGGTACACCCCTCCAAAACTCCCAGTTACACCCCTGACACTTCCAGGTACACCCTGACACCCCAGTGCCCCTCAACACCCCAGGTACCCCTGACACCTGTGCCACACCCCTGACACCCCCAGCCACACCCTGACACTCCCAGCAGTCCTCTGACACTCCCAGGTACAACTCTGACACTCCCAGGAACACCTCTGACACTCCTGCAAACCTCCGACACTCCAGGTACCTCTGACACTCCCAGGTACACCTCTGACACTCCCAGGTACACCACTGACACTCCCAGGTACACTTCTCGACACCCTGGTACACCTCTGACACCCCAGGTACACCAGACACTCCCAGGACACCTCTGACACTCCCAGGTACACCTCTGACACCCCAGGCACACCCCTGACACTCCGTGCGCCACCCGCTGACACTTCCAGGCACACCTCTGACACTGCCAGGTACACCTCTGACACTCCAGGTACACCTCTGACACCCCAGGCACACCCCAGACACCCCAGGCACATCACCGACACCCCAGGTACACCCCTGACACCCCAGGTACACCACTGACACCCCAGGCACACCTCTGACTCCAGGCACACCTCTGGCACCTCCAGGCACACCTCTGACACCCCAGCACACCAATGACACTACCAGGCACACCTCTGACACCTGAGGCACCCACTGAGGCCCCAGGTACCCTGACCCCAGGTACACCTCTGACACTCCCATGTACACCTCTGACACTCCCAGGCACACCCGCTGACACCCCAGGTGCACCTCTGACACTCCCTGGTACACACCCTGACACCCCAGGTACACCACTGACACCCCCAGGCACACCTCTGACACCCCAGGCACACCCTGACACTGCCAGGCACACCTCTGACACCGCCAGGCACACCTCTGACACCCCAGGCACACCTCCGATACTCCCCAGGTGCACCTGACACTCCCAGGCACACCTCTGACACCCCAGGTACTCTTCAACACTCCCCTAGTACACACCCGACACTCCCAGGCACACCTCACACACCTCAGGCACACCTCATACACCCCAGGTACACCTCTGACACCCCAAGACACCTCTGACACTCGTACACCTCTGACACTGCACCACTGACACGTACCCTGGCACTCCCAGGTACACCTCTGACACTCCCAGGTACACTCACACACTTCCAGGCACACCCTGACACTGCCAGGCACACCTCTGACACTCACATGTACACCTCTGACACTCCCAGGCACACCTCAGACACTCCCAGCACATCCTGACACTCCCAGGCACACCTCTGACACCCAGGCACACCCTCTGACACTCCCAGGCACACCTCGACACCCAGCCACAGCCCGACACCCCCAGGCACACCTCCGACACTCCCAGGTACACCTTGACACTCCCAGGCACACCCTGACACCCCAGGTACACCCCTGACACTCCCAGGTACACCTCTGACACTCCCAGTTACACCCCTGACACTCCCAGTACACCTCTACATTCCCAGCCACCTCAGACACCTCAGTACACCACTGACACTCCCAGGCACATCCCTGACACCCCAGGTACAACCCTGACACCCCAGGCACACCTCTGACACCCAGGCACACCCCAGAAACCCCAGGCACACCTCTGACACTCCAGGCACACCCCTGGCACTCCAGGCATACCCCGACACCCCAGGCACACCAGTGACACCACCAGGCACACCTCTGACACCCGAGGTACCCACTGAGGCCCCAGGCACCCTCTGACACTCCCAGGCACACCCTGACACCCCATGCACACCTCTGACACCCCAGGTACACCTCTGGCACTCCCAGGTACACCTCTGACACTCCCAGGTACCCTGACACTCCCTGGTACACACCTGACACTCCCAGGTACACCACTGACACTCCCCAGGTACACCTCTGACACTCCCAGGCACACCTCTCTGACCCTGCCAGGTACACCTCTGACACCGCCAGGTACACCTCTGACACCCTGCAACACCTCCGATACTCCCAGGTGCACCTCTGACACCCCAGGCACACCTCTGACACTCCCAGGTACTCTTCTAACACTCCCCTGGTACACACCTGACACCCCAGGCACACCTCATACACCTCAGGCACACCCATACACCCCAGGCACACCTCTGACACTCCCAGGTACACCACTGACAATCCCAGGTACACCTCTGACACTCCCAGGTACACCTCTGACACTCCCAGTTGCCACTCGACACTCCCAGTTACACCTCCGACACCCTCAGTTACACCCCGACACTTCCAGTGTACACCTCCTGACACTCCCAGGTACACCCCTGACACTCGGTGCCCACCTCTGACACCCCAGTTACACCCCTGACACTCCCAGGCACACCTCTGACATTCCCAGCCACACCTCAGACACCCCAGGCACATCACTGACACTCCCAGGTACATCCCTGACACTCCCAGGTACAACCCTGACACCCAGGTACACCTCTGACACTCCCCAGGTACACCTCAGAAACTCCCCAGGCACACCTCTGACACTTCCAGGTACACCTCTGGCACTTCCATACCTCTGACACTCCCAGGCACACCAGTGACACTACCAGTACACCTCTGACACTGGAGGTACTCCACTGAGGCCCGGTACTCCCTCTGACACCCCAGGTACACCCTGACACTCCCATGTACACCTCTGACACTCCCAGGCACACCCCTGGCACCCCTGTACACCCTGACACCCCAGGCACCCTCTGACACTCCCTGCACACACCTGACACCCCAGGCACCACTGACACCCCAGGCACACCCTCTGGCACCCCAGGCACACCTCTGACACTGCCAGGTACACCTCTGACACTGCCAGGCACACCCTCTGACACTCCCAGTACACCTCCGATACCCTGTGCACCTCTGACACTCCCAGGCACACTCTGACACTCCCAGGTACTCTAACACTCCTGGTACACACCTGACACTCGTGCACAATCACACTCCTCAGGTACACCTCATACACCCCCAGGTACACCCTGACACCCCAGTACACCTTGACACTCCCAGGTACCCTCTGACACTCCCAGTACACCACTGACAATCCCAGGCACACCTCTGGCACCCCAGGCACACCTCTGACACTCCCAGGCACACCTCTGACACCCCAGGCACACCTCCTGACACTCCAGGCACACCTCCGACACTCCCAGGTACCTCTGACACTGCCAGGTACACCTCGACACCCCAGGTACACCTCTGACACTCCCAGGTACACCTCTGACACTCCCAGGCACACCTCTGACACTCCCAGGTACATTCCTCTGACACTCCCAGGTACACCCATGACACTCCCAGGTACACCCCTGACACCCCAGTACACCTCCCCTGACACTCCCAGTACACCTCTGACACCCCAGGCACACCCTCTGACACTCCCAGGCACCTCTGACACCCCAGGTACACCTCCGACACCCCGGCACACCTCCGACACCCCAGGCACACCTCTGACACTCCAGGCACACCGGCACTCCCAGGCACACCCCTGACACCCCAGGCACACCCTGACACCCAGGTACACCCTCAGACACCCCAGGCACACCTCTGACACCCCAGGCACACCTCAGACACTCCCAGGTACACTCTGACATTCCCAGGTACACCGACACTCCAGGTACACCTCAGACACTCCCAGGTACACCTCAGACACTCCCAGGTACACCTCTGACACCCTGGTACACCTCTGATTCTCCCAGGTACACCAATGACACTCCCAGATACACCTCTGACACTCCCAGGTACACCACTGACACTACCAGGTACACCTCTGACACTCCCCAGGTACCTCCTGACGCTCCCAGGTACTCGTCTGACACCCCAGGCACACCTCTGACACCAGGTACACCTCTGACACTCCCAGGTACACCGCTGACACCCCATGTACAACGCTGACACTGCCAGGTACACCTCTGACACTCCGGTGTACACCTCCGATACTCCCAGGCACACCTCTGACACTCGTACACTTGACACCCCAGGTACACCTCTGATACCCCAGGTACACCTCTGACACTGGCAGGTACACCTCTGACACTGGCAGGTACACCTCTGACACTCCCAGGTACACCTCTGACACTCCTGCATACCTGATACCAAGGCACACCCTGACACTCCCAGGCACACCGGTGACACCCAGGCACACTCTGACACTCCCAGGCACACCTCTGACACTCTGCACACCAGACACCCCAGGTACACCCTGACACTCCCAGGTACACCTCAGACACTCCCCAGGCACACCAGACATTCCCAGGTACACCTCTGACATTCCATGTACACCAGACACTCCCAGGTACACCTCAACACTCCCAGGTACACCTCTGACACTCCCAGGTACACTCTGACACTCCTAGGTACACCCTGACACTCCCAGGTACACCCCTGACACTCCTGGAACACCTCCGACACTCCCAGGCACACCTCAGACACTCCAGGCACACCGCTGACACTGCCAGGTACACCTCTGACACTGCCAGGTGAACCTCTGACACTCCCCAGGTACACCTCCGATACCCCAGGTGTACTCTAACACTCACAGTACACATCTGACACTCCCAGGTACTCTTCTGACACTCCCTGTACACACCTGACACTCCCAGGTACACCTCATACACTCCCAGGTACACCTCAGACACTCGTACACCTCTGACACTCCCGTACACCTCTGACACTCGGTGTACTCCTCTGATACTCCCGTGCACCACCATACTCCCAGGTACACCTCTGCACTCCCAGGTACACCTCTGACACCCCAGGTACACCTCTGACACTCCGGTACATCTCAAACACACACAGTTACACCTCCGACACTCCCCAGTTACACCTCCGACACCCCAGTTACACCCCTGACACTCCCAGCCACCTCTGACACTCCCAGGTACACCTCTGACACTCCCAGGTACACCTCTCGATACTCCCAGGTACACCTCTGACACTCGCGTACACCTCCTGATACCCCAGGTACACCTCAGACACTCCCAGGCACACCTCAGACACTCCAGTACACCTCGACACTGCCAGTACACCTCTGACACTGGCAGGTACACGTCTGACACTCTGCGTACACCTCAGACACTCACAGTTACACCTCCGACACTCCGCATTCACCTCCGACACTCCCAGGTACACCTCTCACACCCCAGGTACACCTCAGACACTCACAGTTACACCTCCGACACCCTGTGACACCTCCGACACCCCAGGTACACCCCAGACACTCCCAGGTACACCTCTGGCACCCCAGGTACACCTCTGACATCCCGTGCAACTCCTGACACCCCAGCCACACCTCCGACACCCCAGGTACATCTCAGACACCCCAGGTACACCGTTGACACTGCCAGGTACACCCTGAGACTCCATACTGACACACCCAGGTACACCTTCACACTCCCAGGTACTCCACTGACACTCCCTGGTACACCCCTGACACTCCCAGGTACAACTCTGACACTCCCAGGTACACCTCTGACACCCCAGGTACACCTCTAACACCCCAGGTACACCTCGATACCCCCAGGTACACCCTCTGACACTCCCAGGTACAACAATGACACCCCAGGTACACCCCTGACCCCAGGTACACCTCGACACCCCAGGTACACCTCAGACACCCCAGGTACACCTCTGACACTCCCAGGTACACCTCTGATACCCGAGGCATACCCCTGACACTCTCAGGTGCACACTGACACCCCAGGTACACCTCTGACACTGCCAGGTACACCTCTGACACTGCCAGGCACACCTCTGACACTGGCAGGTACACCTCTGACACTCCCAGGTACACCTCTGACACTCCCAGTGACACCTCCGACACTCCCAGGTTCACCTCCTGACACTCCCAGGTACACCTCGATACCCCAGGTACACCCTGACACCCCAGGCATACCTCTGACACTCCCAGGCACACCCCCTGACACTCCCAGGTACACTGCCGACACCCAGCACACCTCTCACACCCCAGCACACCTACACCCACAGGCACACCTCCGACACTCCCAGGTACACCTGACACTCCCAGGTACACCTCAGACACTCCCAGGTACACCTCTGCACCCCAGGTACACCTCTGACACTGCCAGGTACACCTCTGACACTCCATGTACACCTTCGACACTCCCAGGTACACCTCTGACACCCCAGGTACTCCACTGACACCCCTGGTACACCCCTGACACCCAGGTACACCTCTGACACTCCCAGGTACACCTCCTGACACTCCCAGGTACACTCCAACACCTCAGCACACCTCCGACACTCCGCCACTTCTGACACCCCAGGTACAACAATGACACTCCCAGGTACACCCCTGACACTCCCAGGTACACCTCTGACACTCCCAGGAACTTGCATCCAGGTACACCCTCTGACACTCCCAGGTACACCTCTGATACCCCATACCCTGACACTCCCAGGTACACCTCCGACACTCCCAGGCCCCCTGACACTGCCAGGTACACCTCTGACACCCATACACCTCAGACACTCCCAGGTACACCTCAGACACTCGCAGGTACACCTCAGTGCCATCACTGACACTCCCAGGTACACCTCCCTGACACTCCAGGTACACCGCCGGACACCCAGGTACACCAGACACTCCCGCACACCTCTGACACTTCCAGGTACACCTCTGACACTCCAGGTACACCTCTGACACCCCAGGTACACCTCTGACACTCCCAGGTACACCTCAGACACTCACAGTTACACCTCAGACACTCACAGTTACCCACCGATACCCCAGTTACACCTCCAACACCCAGTTACACCCTGACAGACACTCCCAGGTACACCTCCGATACCCCAGGTACACCTCTGACACTCCCAGGTACAACAATGACACTCCCAGGTACACCTCCAGACACTCCCAGGTACCTCCCAGACACTCCCAGGTATGCCTCTGACACTCCCAGGTGCACCTCTGAACTCCCAGGTACACCGTGGCACTGCCAGGTACCTCTCACACTCCCAGGTACACCTCAGACACTCCAGTTACACCTCCGTGCTCCCAGTTACACCTCCGACACTCCCAGGTACACCTCAGACACTCTCCCAGGTACACCTCTGGCACTCCCAGGTACACCTCTGACACTGCGTGCACCTCTCACACTCCATGTACACCTTCGACACACCCAGGTACACCTCTCACCTCCCAGGTACTCCACTGACACTCCCTGGTACACCCTGAGCCTCCCAGGTACACCTCTGGCCTCCCAGGTACACCTCTGACACTCCCAGGTACACCTCTGCTCCTCAGGTACACCTCCGATGCCCCCAGGTACATCTCTGACCTCCGTGCAACATGACACTCCCAGGTACACCCTGACCTCCCAGGTACACCTCTGACACTCCCAGGTACACCTCAGACACTCCCAGGTACACCTCCCAGCACTCCAGGTACACCTCTGATACTCCCAGGTATACCCCTGACACTCCCAGGTACACCGCTGACACTCCCAGGTACACCGCTGAAACTGCCAGTTACACCTCTGACACTCATGTACCTCAGACACTCCCAGGTACACACCTCAGACACTCCCAGGTACACCTCCAGACACTCCCAGGCCTTATCCGCACTCCCAGGTACACCCCTGACACTCCCAGGTACACCTCCGACACTCCCAGGTACCTCCAGACACTCCCAGGTACACCTCTGACACTTCCAGGTACACCTCTAACCTTCCAGTACACCTCTGACACTCAGGTACACCTCTGACACTCCCAGGTACACCTCAGACACTCACAGTTACACCTCAGACACTCACAGTTACACCTCCGATACTCCCGGTTACCTCCGACACTCCAGTTACACCCCAACACTTCCAGTGCACCCCCAACCTCCAGGTACACCCCTAACACTCCCAGGTACACCTCTGACACTCCCAGTTACACCCCTGACACTCCCAGGTACACCTCCAGACACTCCCAGCTACACCTCTGACCTCCCAGGTACCAACTCCTGATACTCCCAGGCACACCTCTGACACTCCCAGGTAAACCTCCGTGCTCCCAGGTACTCCTCCGATTCTCCCAGGTACACGTCTGACCTCCCAGGTAATCCTCCTGACACTCTGGGGACACCTCAGACACTCCCAGGTACACCTCTGACATTCCCAGGTACCTCTGACACTCCCAGGTACACCTCGGACACTCCCAGGTACACCTCTGACACTCCAGGTACACCTCTGACACTGCCAGGTACACCTCTGGCACTCCCAGGTACACCTCCTAACACTCCCAGGTACACCTCCGACACTCCCAGGTACACCTCTGACCTCCCAGGTACAACTGACACTCCCAGGTCACACCTACACCTCCCAGGTACACCCTCTGACACTCCAAGGTACACCCTATTGCTCCCAGTACACCTCTGACACTCCCAGGTACACCCCTGACACTCCCAGGTACACCTCTGACACTCCCAGGTACACCTCCTGACACTCCCAGGTACACCCTTCAACTCCCAGGTACACCATGACACTGCCAGGTACACCTCTGACACTCCATGTACACCTCAGACACTCCCAGGTACACCTCTGACACTCCCAGGTACACCACCTGACAATCCCAGGTACACCTCTGGCACTCCCAGGTACACCTCTGACATCTCGGTACACCTCTGACACTCCCAGGTACACCTCCTGACACTCCCAGGTTACAGCTCCGACCTCCCAGTTACCTCCGACACTCCAGTTACACCCCTGACACTTCCAGGTACACCTCTGACACTCCCAGGTACACCCCTGACACTCCCAGGATACCTCTGACTCTCCCAGTTACACCCTTGGCCTCCCAGGTACACCTCTTACATTCCCAGCTACACCTCAGACACTCCCAGGTACATCACTGACACTCCCAGGTACATCCTGACGCACTCCCAGGTACACCCCTGACACTCCCAGGTACCTCCTGGCCTCAGGTACACCTCAAGCTCCCAGGTACCTCTGACACTTCAGGTACACCTCTGGCACTTCCAGGTATACCTCTGACACTCCCAGGTACACCAATGACACTACCAGGTACACCTCTGACACTCCCGAGGTGCTCCACTGAGGCTCCCAGGTACTCCTCTGACACTCCCAGGTACCTCTGACACTCCCATGTACACCTCTGGCACTCCCAGGTACACCTCTGACACTCCCAGGTACTCCTCTGACACTCCTGGTACCACTGAGCCTCCCAGGTGCACCTGACCTCCCAGGTACACCTCTGGCACTCCCAGGTACACCTGACACTGCCAGGTACACCTCTGACACTGCCAGGTACCTCCTGACACTCCCAGGTACACCTCCGATACTCCCAGGTGCACCTCTGACACTCCCAGGTACACCTCTGACACTCCCAGGTACTCTTCTAACACTCCCTGGTACACACCTGACACTCCCAGGTACACCTCATACACTCTCAGGTACACCTCATACACTCCCAGGTACACCTCTGTCACTCCCAGGTACACTCTGACACTCCAGGCCTCTCCCAGCTCAGGTACACCACCCAACAATCCCAGGTACACCTCTGGCACTCCCAGGTACACCTCTGAGCTCCCAGGTACACCTCCTGACACTCCCGGTACACCTCTGACACTCCCAGTTACACCTCCGACACTCCCAGTGCACCTCCGACACTCCCAGTTACACCCACGACACTTCCAGGTACACCCCTGACACCCCAGGTACACCCCTGACACTCCCAGGTACACCTCTGACACTCCCAGTTACACCCCTGACACTCCCAGGTACACCTCTTACATTCCCAGCTACACCTCTGACACTCCCAGGTACACCTCTGATACTCCCAGGTACACCTCTGACACTCGCAGGTACACCTCAGACACTCCCAGGTACTCCTCTGACACGCCCAGGTACACCTCTGACACTCCCAGGTACACCTCTGACACTCCCAGGTACACTTCTGACACTCCCAGGTACACCTCTCATGCTCCCAGGCTGCAATGCTCTCCCAGGTACAACCTGACCTCCCAGTACACCCCTGACACTCCCAGGTACACCTCAGACACTCCCAGGTACACCTCCAGACACTCCCAGGTGCACCTCCTGACCTCCCAGGTACACCTCTGACTCTCCCAGGTACACCATGACACTCCCAGGTACACCTCTGACACTCCAGGTACACCACTGACACTCCCAGGTGCACCTCTGACACTCCCAGGTACTCCTCTGACTCCCAGGTACACCTCTGACACTCCCAGGTACACCTCCTGACACTGCCAGGTACCTCTGACACTCCCAGTGCCTGCCCCAACCTCCCATGTACACCTTGACACTCCCAGGTACACCTCTGGCCTCCCACACCTCTGACACTCCCAGGTACTCTTCTAACACTCCCTGGTACACCCTGACACTCCCAGGTACACCTCACACACTCTCTCAGGTACACCTCACTTACCTCCCAGGTACACCTCTGACCTCCCAGGTACACCTCTGACATTCCCAGGTACTCCTCTGACACTCCCAGGTACACCACTGACAATCCCGTGCACCTCTGGCACTCCCAGGTACACCTCTGACACTCCCAGGTACACCTCTGACACTCCAGGTACACCTCTGACACTCCCAGTTACAGCTCCGACACTCCCAGGTACACCTCCGATACCCCAGGTACACCTCCGACACTCCCAGGTACAACATGACACTCCCAGATACCTCAGACACTCCCAGGTACCTCCAGACACTCCCAGGTATACCTCCTGAGCACTCCAGGTGCACCTCTGACACTCCCAGGTACACCGTTGGCACTGCCAGTACACCTCTCACACTCCCAGGTACACCTCAGACACTCCCAGTTACACCTCCGACACTCCCAGTTACACCTCCGACCTCCCAGGTACCTCAGACACTCCCAGGTACCTCTGGCACTCCCAGGTACCTCTGACACTGCCACGTGCACCTCTGACCTCCATGTACACCTTCGACACACCAGGTACACCTCTCACACTCCCAGGTACTCCACTGACACTCCCTGGTACACCCCTGGCACTCCCAGGTACACCTCTGACACTCCCAGGTACACCTCTGACACTCCCAGGTACCTCTAACACTCTCAGGTACACCTCCCCTGTGTACACCTCCGATACCCCTGGTGTACATTCCCACACTCCCAGGTACAACAATGACACTCCAAGGTACACCCCCTGACACTCCCAGGTACACTCCTGACACTCCTGTGTGCCACCCCTCAGACAATTTGTGCATACCTCTGACAATTCTGTGTACACACTTCTGATTCGTGTATACCCTGACACTTCCCAGGAACACCGCTGACACTCCCAGGTACACTGCATGAAACTGCTAGGTACACCTTCTGACACTCTCACACCAGACAATTCCCAGGTACACCTCAGACACTGCAGGCTACCTCTGCATACCCCAGGTACATCACTGACACTCCCAGGTACACCCTGACAGTTTCCCCAGGTACACCAAGCGACACTCCCAGGTGCACACTCCCAGACACCCTGTGCGGCCACATCTGACACTTCCAGGTACACCTCTCACAATTCCAGGTGGCCACCCCTGACACTCCCAGGTACACCTCTGACACTCCCAGGTACACCTCAGACACTCACAGTTACACCTCAGACACTCACAGTTACACCACCGATACCCCAGCTACACCTCCGACACCCCAGTTGCCACCCCCTGACACTTCCAGGTACACCCCTGACACTCCAAGGCACACCCCTACCACTCCCAGGTACACCTCTGGGACACTCCCAGTTGCCACCCCCGACACCCCAGCCACCTCGACACACTCCCAGCTACACCTCTGACACTCCCAAGTACAACCCCTGATACTCCCAGGCCACCCCTCTGACACTCCCAGGTAAACCTCCGATAATGCAGGTACCTCTCCGGATTCTCCCAGGTACACGCCTGACACTCCAAGTGTAATCCTCTGACACTCACAGGGCCATCAGACACCTCTGCAGGTACACCTCTGACATTCCCAGGTACACCTCTGACAATTCCCAGGTACACCTCGGACACTTGTACCTCTTATTCGCGAGGCTGCCAATTTCTGACACTGGCAGGTACACCTCTGGCACTCCTGTACACCTCAACACTCCCAGTTACACCTCCGATACTCCCAGGTACACCCTGACACTCCCAGGCACAACAATGACACTGCCAGGTACACCGCTTTGACACTGCCAGGTACACCTCTGACACTGATGTACATTTCAGACACTCCCAGGTACACCTCTCAGACACTCCCAGGTACATCACGGACACTCCCAGGCTACCCCTGACACTTGCAGGTACACCCCTGACACTCCCAGGTACACCTCTGATACTCCCAGGTACACCTTGTGACAATTCCCAGGTACACCTCTGGGATACTTGTGTGCACTCTCTGGTACTTGGTGTATAGCCTCTGGACAATTCTTGCAGGCCACCAATGACACTGGGCCAGGTACACCTCTGGACACTCCGGGAGGTACTCCACTGAGGCTCCTGCAGGTACTCCTCTGACACTCCCAGGTACACCTCTGACACTCCCACATGTACACCTCTGACACTCCCAGGTACACCGCTGACAATTCCCAAACCCTCTCGACACTCCCTGCACACACCTGACACTCCCAGGCACCACTGACACTCCCAGGTACACCTCAGCACCCCAGGTACACCTCTGATACTGCCAGGTACACATTCGACACTGCCAGGTACACCCCTGACACTCCCAGGTACACCTCCGGGATACTCCCAGGTGCACCTCTGACACTCCCAGGTACACCTCTGACACTCCCAGGTACTCTTCTAACACTCCCTGGTACACACACCTGACACTCCCAGGCAAAACCCTCACACACTCTCAGGTACACCTCATACACCCTGTGTACACCTCTGCCACTTGCAGTACACCTCTGACATTCCCAGGTACTCCTCTGACACCCTTTCCAGGTCACCTGCCACTGACAATCCCAGGTACACTCTGGCACTCCCAGGTACACCTCTGACACTTGTACACCTCTGACACTTGGTACACCCCTGACACTCCCAGTTACAGCTCGACACTTGTGTGTACAATTCTCCGATACCCCAGGTACACCTCTCTGACAATTTGGTACAAACAACACACACCCAGGTACACTCGTGAGATAATTCTTAGCTGTGCTCTGGCACTCCTGTGTGGCCACCTTCTGACACACTGCCACGTACACCTCTCACACTCCGCACACCTCACACACCCAGGTACACCCCTCACACTCCCAGGTACCCACTACTCCCTGTACACCCTCGACACACTCCCAGGTACCCCCTGACACTCCCAGGTACACTTCTGACACTCCCAGGTACACCTGACACTCCCAGGTACACCTCTGACACTCCCAGGTACACTTCATACTCCCAGGTGCTACCCCTGACACTCTAGGAACACTGCTGACACTCCCAGGTACACCTCTCTGACACTCCCAGGTACACACCTCTGACACTCCCCAGGCCACCTCTCAGACACTGCCAGTTACACCTCAGACACTCACAGTTACACCACCGATACTCCCAGTTACACCTCCGACACTCCCAGTTACACCCTGACACGCAGGTACACCCCTGACACTCCAAGGTACACCCCTACCACCTCCCAGGTACACCTCTTCTTGACACTCCCAGTTACACCTCTTGACACTCCCAGCTAACTCCCGGACACCCCAGCTACACCTCTGGACACCCCAGGTACAACCCCTGATACCCCAGGCACACACCCTCTGACACTCCCAGGTAAACCTCCGATACTCCCAGGTACTCCTCCGATTCTCCCAGGTACACTGCCCGGACACTCCCAGGTAATCCTCTGACACCTCACAGGACACCTCTGTGACAATTCTGCAGGTACACCTCTGACATTCCCAGGCACCTCTGACACTCCCAGGTACACCTCGACACTCCCAGGTACACCTCTGACACTGGGAGGTAATAATTCCTGACACTGGCAGGTACACCTCTGGCACCCCAGGTACACCTCTAACACTCCCAGGTACACCTCCGGATACTCCCAGGTACACCTCTTCTGACACCTCCCAGGTGGCCAACAACAATGACACTGCCAGGCCACCCCTGGACACTGCCAGGTACACCTCTGACACACACCCAGTACACCTCAGACACTCCTCTGTACAATTCTGACACTTGGTACACCTCTGAGCAGCCTCCCAGGCAGCTCCTGACACTTGCACACCGCTGACACCTCTGTGCCACCGCTGACACTGCCAGTACACCTCCCTGACACTCCATGTACACCTCGTATACCTGTACACCTCAGACACCTCCCAGGTACCACTGACACTCCCAGGCCACTCCCTGACACTCCTGGTGTACACCCCGACACTCCCAGGTACACCTCTGACACCCTTGCAGGTACACCTCAGACACCCCAGGTACACCCCTGACACTTCCAGGTACACCTCTGGCACTTCCAGGTATACCTCTGACACTCCCAGGTACACCAATGACACTACCAGGTACACCTCTGACACCTGAGGTGTACTCCACTGAGGCTCCCAGGTACTCCTCTGACACTCCCAGTGCCACCTCTGACACTCCCATGTACACCCTGACACCTCTAGGTACACCAGCTGACACACCCCAGGTACCTCCTCTGACACTCCTGGTACTTTCTACCCACACTCCCAGGTGCACCACTGACACTCCCAGGTACAATCTCTAGCACTCCCAGGCACACCTCTGACACTGCAAGCAGGTACACATACCCACTGCCAGGTACACCTCTCTGACACTCCCAGGTACACCTCCGATTCTCCCAGGTGCACCTCTGACACTCCCAGGTAGCCACCTCTGGACACTCCCAGGTACTCTTCTAACACTCCCTGGTACACACCTGACACTCCCAAACTCTTGGCCACTCTGTGTGCTGTGCTCATACACTCCAGGCCACCTCTCACACTCCCAGGTACACCCTCTGACATTCCCAGGTACTCCTCTGACACTCCCAGGCCACCACTGACAATCCTGCACAATTTCTGGCACTCCTAGGTACACCTCTCTGACACTCCCAGGTACAATTTCTGACACTCCCAGGTACACCTCTGACACTCCCAGCTACAGCCTGGCCACTCCCAGTTACACTCTCCGACACTCCCAGTTACACCTCCCCGACACTTCCAGGTACACCTCTGACACTCCCAGGTACAACTCGGACACTCCCAGGTACACCTCTGACTCTCCCAGTTACACCCCTGACACTCCCAGGTACAACCTCTACATTCCCAGCTGCCACCTCAGACACCCCAGGCACATCACCGACAATCTTGTGCACATCCCGACACTCCTGGGTACACCCCTGACACTCCCAGGCACACCTCTGACACTCCCAGGTACACCTCAGAAACTCCCAGGTACACCTTCGACACTTCCAGGTACACCTCTGGCACTTCCAGGTATACCCTGACACTCCCAGGTACACCAATGACACTACCAGTTACACCTCTGACACCTGAGTACTCCACTGAGGCTCCAGGTACTCCTCTGACACTCCCAGGCCACCTCTGACACTCCCATGTACAATTTCTGACACTCCCAGGTACACTGCTGACACTTGTGTACTCTTCTGACAATTTCTGGTACACACTCTGACACTCCCAGGTGCACCACTGACACTCCCAGGTACAATTCCTCTGCACTCCCAGGCCACCTCTGACACTGCCAGGTACACCTCTGACACCGCCAGGTACAATCCCTGACACTCCAGGTACCTCCGATACTCCCAGGTGCACCCTGACACTCCCAGGTACACCTCTGACACCCCAGGTACTCTCTTAACACTCCCCGGGTACACACACCTGACACTCCCAGGTACACCTCATACACTCTCAGGTACACCTCATACACTCCCAGGCCACCCTCTGTCACTTGTACACCTCTGGACACTCCTGTACCTCTGACACCCCCCAGGTACACCACTGACAACTTGGTGTACACCTTCTGCACTCCCAGGTGCACTCTCTGACTCCCAGGGCTACCTCTGACCTCCCAGGTACACCTCCTCTGACACTCCCAGCACCTCCGGACACTTGCAGTTTACCCTCCATACTCCCAAAGCTACACCCACGACACTTCCAGGTACACCCTGACACTCCCAGGTACACCCCTGACACTCCCAGGTACACCTCTGACACTCCCAGTTACACCCCTGACACTCCCAGGTACACCTCTTACATTCCCAGCTACACCTCTGACACCCAGGTGGCCACCTCTGATACTCCCAGGTACACCTCTGACACTCAAGAGGTACACCTCAGACAATTCTGTGTACTCCTTCACGCTGCCAGGTACACCTCTGACACTCCCAGGTACACCCTGACACTCCCAGTACACTTTCTGACACTCCTGCAGGTACACCTCCTGATACTCCCAGGTGTACACCTCTGGACAATTTGTGTGTACAACAATGACACTCCCAGGTACAACCCTCACTCCCAGGTACACCCCCTGACACTCCCAGGTACACCTCAGACACTCCCAGGTACACCTCTGTGACACTCCCAGGTACACCTCTGACACTCCCAGGTACAATTTCTGATTCTCCTGTACAACAATGACAATTTGCATACCTTGACAATTTGTGTGCCACCACTGACACTACCAGGTACACCTGACACTCCCAGGTACTCCTCGACGCCCTGCGTACTCGTCTGACACTCCCAGGTACACCTTCTGACACTGCCGTGCACACCTTCTGGACACTCCAGGTACACCGCTGACACTCCCATGTACAACGCTCTGACACTGCCAGGTACACCTCTGTCACAGGTCACCTCTGACACTCCCAGGTACTCTCTGACACTCCCTGGTACACACCTGACACTCCCAGGTGTACCCTCACACACTCTCAGGTACACCTCATACACTCCCAGGTACACCTCTGACACTCCCAGGTACACCTCTGGCATTCCCAGGTACTCCTCTGACACTCCCAGGTACACACCACTGACATCCAGGTACACCTCTGGCACTCCCAGGTACACCTCTGACACTCTGCACCTCTGACACTCCCAGTACACCTCTCGACACTCCCGGTTACATCCTGACACTCCCAGGTACACTCTGATACTCCCAGCAGGTACACCTCTGACACTCCCAGTACAACAATGACACTCCCAGGTACACCTCAGACACTCCCAGGTACACTCCAGACACTCCCAGGTAACCTCTGACACTCCCAGGTGCACCTCTGACACTCCCAGGTACACCGCGGCACTGCCAGGTACACCTCCTCTCACACTCCCAGGTACACCTCAGACACTCACAGGTACACCTCCGACACTCCCAGTTACACCTCCGACACTCCCAGGTACACCTCAGACACTCAGGTGCAACACCGCTGGCACTCTGGGTACACCTCTGACACTGCCACGTACACCTCTCACACCCATGTACACCTTCGACACACCCAGGTACACCTCTCACACTCCCAGGTACTCCACTGACACTCCCTGGTACACCCCGACACTCCCAGGTACACCTCTGACACCCTGGTACACCTCTGACACTCCCAGGTACACTCTGCACCTCTCAGGTACACCTCCGATACCCCAGGTACACCCTGACACCTCCCAGGTACAACACCGACACTCCCAGGTACACCCCGACACTCCCAGGTACACCTCTGACACTCCCAGGTACACCCTCAGACACTCCCAGGTACACCCTCTGACACTCCCAGGTACACCTCTGACACTCCCAGGTATACCCCTGACACTCCCAGGTACACCTCTGACACTCCCAGGTACACCGCTGACACTGCCAGGTACACCTCTGACACTCCTTGTACACCTCTGACACTCCCAGGTACACCTCTGACACTCGCAGGTACACCTCAGACACTTGTGGCACATCACTGACACTCCCAGGTACACCCCTGACACTCCAGGTACACCTGCTGACACTCCCAGGCACACCTCTGACACTCCCAGGTACACCTCTGACACTTCCAGGTACACCTCTGACACTTCCAGGTACACCCCTGACACTCCCAGGTACACCTCTGACACTTCCAGGTACACCTCAGACACTCCCAGGTACACCTCAGACACTCGCTGTTACACCACCGATACTCCCAGTTACACCTCCGACACTCCCAGGTACACCCTGACACTTCCAGGTACACCCTGACACTCCAAGGTACACCCCTAACACTCCCGGTACACCTCTGACACTCCCAGTTACACCCTGACACTTCCAGC
Organism: Homarus americanus; assembly: GCF_018991925.1. NCBI lineage: Eukaryota > Metazoa > Arthropoda > Malacostraca > Decapoda > Nephropidae > Homarus > Homarus americanus. The sequence continues at coordinate 40,041 of NW_024733925.1, read as the reverse complement.
TACACCCCTCGGACACTCCCAGCTACACCCTCCTCTGACACTTTGCAGCAACCCCTATGCCCCAGCACACCTCTGACACTCCCAAACCTCCGATATCCTCAGGTACCTCCGATTCTCCCAGGTACACCTCTGACACTCCCAGGTACCCTCTGACACTCCCAGGGACACCTCAGACACTCCCAGGTACACTTCCTGACACTCCCAGGTACACCTCTGACACTCCTGCACACCTCGGACACTCCCAGGTACACCTCTGACACTGCGAGGTACACCTCTGACTGCAGGTACACCTCTGGACCCCAGGTACACCTCTCTAACACTCCCAGGTACACCTCCGATACTCCCAGTACACCTCTGACACCCCAGGTACAACAATGACACTCCCAGGTACACCCCTGACACTCCCAGGTACACCTCCTGACACTCCTGTGCCACCTCAGACACTCCCAGGTACACCTCTGACACTCCTGTACACCTCCTGATACTCCCAGGTACAGCCCTGACACTCCCAGGTACACCGCTGACACTCCCAGGTACACCGCTGACACTGCCAGGTACACCTCTGACACTCCATGTACACTCCCGACACTCCCAGGTACACCTCAGACACTCCCAGGTACATCACTGACACTCCCAGGTACACCCTGACACTCGTACACCCCTGACACTCCCAGGTACACCCTCTGACACTCGGTACACCTCAGACACTCCCAGGTACACTTACTTCCAGGTACACCTCTGCACTCCCAGCACTCTGACACTCCCAGGTACACCATGACACCATCAGGTACACCTCTGACCACCTGAGGTACTCCACTGAGGCTCCCAGGTACCTCTGACACTCCCAGTGCATACCCCTGACACCCCATGTACACCCTGACACTCCTAGGTACACCCTCCTGACACTCCCAGGTACCTCTGACACTCCCTGGTACACCCCTGACACTCCCAGGTGCACCACTGACACCCCAGGTACCTCTAGCACTCCCAGGTACACCTCTGAGACACTGCCAGGTACACACTGACACTTGGTACACCTCTGACACTCCCAGGTACACCTCCGATACTCCCAGGTGCACCTCTGACACTCCCAGGTACACCTCTGACACCCCAGGTACCATCTAACACCTCCCTGCACACACCTGACACCCCAGGTAAACCTCACACACTCTCAGGTACACCTCAAGCCACTCCCAGGTACACCTCTGACACTCCAGGTACACCTCTGACATTCCCAGGTACACCTCTGACACTCCCAGGTACACCACTGACAATCCCAGGTACACCTCTGGCACTTGCGTACACCTCTGACACCTCCCAGGTACACCTCTGACACTCCCAGGTACACCTCCGACACTCCCAGTTACCACCCCCGACACACTTCCAGGTACACCTCTGACATTCCCAGGTACCTCTGACACCTCCCTGGTACACACCCACACTCCCAGGTGCACCACTGACACTCCCAGGCACCTCTGGCACTCCCAGGTACACCCCTGACACTCCAGGTACACCTCTGACACTGCCAGGTACACCTCTGACACTCCCAGGTACACCTCCGATACCCCAGGTGCACCTCTGGACACTCCCAGGTACACCTCTGACACCTGTACCTCTGTGCTCCCAGTGCACCTCAAGCTCCCAGGCACACCTCTGGCTTCCAGGCACCTCACTGGCACTTCCAGGTATGCCTCCTGACCTCCCAGGTACACCAGCCAGCACTACCAGGTACACCTCTGACACTCCGAGTACTCCACTGAGGCTCCCAGGTACTCTCTCTGGCCTCCCAGGTACACCTCTGACACTCCCATGTACACCTCCTGACACTCCCAGGTACCTCTGCACTCCAGGTACACCTCTGAGCACTCCCAGGTGCTCCTCGGCCTCCCTGTGGTACCTACAACCTCCCAGGTGCACCACTGACACTCCCAGGTGCACCTCTGGCACTCCCAGGTACACCTCTGACACTGCCAGTACACCTCCTGAGCACTGCCAGGTACACCTCCTGACCTCCCAGGTACACCTCCAAATGCCTCCCAGGTGCCTCGACACTCCAGGTGCACTCGGCCTCCCAGGTACTCTTCTAACACTCCTGGTACCCACCTGGCAGTGCTCCCAGGTACACCTCCTTACACCCTCAGTACACCTCATACACTCCCACAGGTACACCTCCCAGCACTCCCAGGTACACCTCCTGACACTCCCAGGTGCTCCTCTGACACTCCCAGGTACACCACTGACAATCCCAGGTACACCCCTCAGCACTCCCAGGTACACCTCTGACACTCCCAGGTACACCTCCTGACACTCCCAGGTACACCTCCTGGCATCCCAATTCACCTCCCGACACTCCAGTTACACCTCCGGCTTGCTCCCAGCAGTTACACCTCCGACACTCCCAGTTCGACACTTCCAGGTACACCCCTGACACTTCCAGGTACCCCTGGCTTGCTCCCAGGACACCTCCTGACACTCCCCAGTTACACACCCTGACACTCCCAGGTACACCTCTTACATTCCCAGCTACACCTCTGACTGCTCCCAGGTGCACCTCTGATCTCCCAGGTACACCTCTGACACTCGCAGGTACACCTCGAACACTCCCAGGTACTCCTCTGGCACTGCCAGGTACACCTCTGCAACCTCCCAGGTACACCTCCTGACACTCCCAGGTACACTTCTGACACTCCCAGGTACACCTCCACGTCTCCCGTTTCCTCCTGACTTCCTCCCAGGTACAACAATGGCCTCCCAGGTACAACCCTGACTTGCTCCAGGTACACCCCACTGACACTCCCCAGGTACACTTCAGACACTCCCAGGTACCTGGGCATGGGTGCACCTCTGACCTCCCAGGTACACCTCTGATTCTCCCAGGAACACCAGCCTCCCAGATACACACTCTGACACTCCCCAGGAGACACCATGACACTACCAGGTACACCTCTGACACTCCTAGGTACTCCTCCTGACGCTCCCCATGTACTCGTCTGTACTCTGGAGGTGCACCTCTGACACCAGGTACACCTCTGGCCTCCCAGGTATACCGCTGACTTGCTCCATGTGCAACTGCCTTGACACTGCCATGTACACCTCTGGCTTGCTCCCAGGTACACCTCCGATACTCCTGAGAGTGCACCTCCCAGCTCTCCCCAGGTACACCTCTGACACTCCCAGGTACACCTCTGATGCTCCCAGGTACACCTCTGACACTGGCAGGTACACCTCTGACTTGCTGTGGTACCTCTGACACTCCAAGGTACACCTCCTGACTTGCTCCCAGTACACCTCCGATACTACAAGGTACACCTCTTACGCTCCAGGTACACCGGTGACCTCCCAGGCTCCTGACGCTGGGTACACCTCTGACACTCTGGTGCACCTCAGCCACTCCCAGGTACACCTCTGACACTCCCATTTCAGACACTCCCCAGGTACACCTCCAGACATTCCCAGGTACACCTCTGGCATTCCATGTACACCTCAAAGAACCTCCCAGGTGCACCTCAGACACTCCCAGGTACACCACTGACCCCTCCCAGGTTCACCTGACACTCCCAGGCCACACCTCGGCCTCCCAGGCACACCTCTGACACACAAATGCCCACCCCCAAGCACTCCCAGGTACACCTCTGGCCTCCCAATGTACACCTCGGCTTGCTCCCAGGTACACCTCTGACACTCCCAGGTGCCACCCCTGACACTCCCAGGTACACCTCTGACACTTCCAGTACACCTCCTGACATTTCCAGTACACCTCTGGCTTGCTCCCATTTTTTGCCTCTGACACTCCCAGGCACACCTCAGACACTCACAGTTACACCTCAGACACTCACAGTTACACCACCGATACTCCCCGTTGCACACCTCCGACACTCCCAGTTACACCCCTGACACTTCCAGGTACACCCTGACACTCCAAGGTGCACCCTAACGCTCCTCAGTGCACCTCCTGACACTCCCAGTTACCCTGACGCCCTTCACCTCGGGCACTCCCAGCTACACCTCCTGACATTCCCAGGCCACCCAACTCTGATACTCCCAGGCACACCTCCTGACACTCCCAGGTAAACCTCCCGATACTCCCAGGTACTCCTCCGATTCTCCCAGGTACACGTCCTGACACTCCCAGAGGTAATCCTCCCCGAGCACTACAGGTACACCTCAGGCACTCCCGGGCACACCTCTGACATTCCCAGGTACACCTCTGGCACTCCCAGGTGCACACCTCGGACACTCCCAGGTACACCTCTGACACTGCGAGTACACCTCTGACACTGCTGGGTACACCTCTGCTTGCACTCCCAGGTACTGCCTCTAACACTCCCAGGTACACCTCCGTACTCCCAGGTACCTGCCTCTGAGCCTCCCAGGTACAACAATGACACTCCCCAGGTACACCCCTGACACTCCCAGGTGCACCTCTGACACTCCCAGGTACACCTCAGAACACTCCCAGGTACCCTCTGGCTTCCTCCCAGGTACACCTCTGATACTCCCAGGTATAGCCTGTGCTCCCAGGTACACCGCCCCGACACTCCCAGGTGCCACCGCCCCCAACACTGCCAGGTACACCTCTGTGCTCCATGTGCCTCAGACACTCCCAGGTACCTCCAGACACTCCCAGGTACATCACTGACACTCCCAGGTACACCCTGACCTCCCAGGTGCCACACCCCTGTCCCAGGTACACTCTGACACTCCCAGGTACACCTCAGACACTCCCAGGTACCTCTGGCACTTCCCAGGTATGCCTCTGACAGCACTCCCAGGTACACCAATGACACTACCAGGTACACCTCTGACCTCCGAGGTGCTCACTGAAGGGCTCCCAGGTACTCCTCTGAGCACTCCCAGGTACACCTCAGAGACTCCCATGTGCACCTCTGACACTCCTGGGTACACCGCTGACACTCCCAGTGCTCCTCTGGCCTCCCTGGTACACACCTGACACTCCCAGGTGCCTACTGACTCCCAGGTACACCTCTAGCACTCCAGGTACACCTCTGACACTGCCAGGTACAGCTCAGCACTGCCAGGTACACCTCCTGACACTCCCAGGTACCTCCGTCTCCCAGGTGCACTCTGGGCACCTCCCCAGGCACACCTCCTGACACTCCCAGGTGCTCTTCTAACACTCCTGGTACACACCTGGCCTCCCAGGTAAACCTCACACACTCTCCAGGTACCTCATGCCTCCCAGGTACCTCCTGACACTCCCAGGTACACCTCCTGACATTCCCAGGTGCTCCTCTGGCTTGCTCCAGGTACACCACTGACAATCCCAGGTACACCTCTGGCCTCCCAGGTACACCCTCTGACACTCCCAGGTGCACCTCTGACACTTCCAGGTACACCTCTGACCTCCCAGTTACAGCTCCGACACTCCCAGATACACCTCCGACACTCCAGTTACACCCCCGACACTTCAGGTACACCTGGCCTCCCAGGTTCACCACCCCAACACACCAGTACCTCTGGCTACTCACAGGCCCACCCCTGACCTCCCAGGTACACCTCTTACATTCCCAGCTTCCACCTCGAACCTCCCAGGTACATCACTGACACTCCCAGGTACATCTCCTGGCCTCCCAGGTACAACCTGACACTCCCAGGTACACTCTGACACTCCCGGGTGCAAAGCTCCCAGGTACACCTCTGACACTTGGGTACACACTCTGGCACTTCCAGGTATACCTCTGACACTCAGGCCACACCAACACTACCAGGTACACCTCTGACACTCCCGAGTGCTCCACTGAGGCTCCCAGGTACTCTGCTCTGGCACTCCCAAGGTACACCTCTGACACTCCCGCATGTACACCTCCTGACACTCCCAGGTACACCTCTGCACTCCAGGTACACCTCCTGGCCTCCCAGGTACTCCTCTGACACTCCCTGGTACACACCTGACACTCCCAGGTGCCACTGTTACTCTGAGTACCTCTGGCACTCCCAGAGTACACCTCTGGCTTACTGCAGGTACACCTCTGTTTTCCCACCTCGGCACTCCCAGGTACACCTCGTGCTCCCAGGCACCTCCTGACACTCAAGTACCTCTCTACAACACTCCCAGGTACTCTTCTGCTGCTCTGGTACACACCTGACTTTGAGTACACCTCACTTACTCTCCAGGTACACCTCCTTTGCTCCCAGGTACCTCTCTGACACTCCCAGGTACACCTCTGACACTCCCAGGTACACCTCCTGACTTGCTCCCAGTTACACCTCCCGGCCTCCCCGAGATTACACCTCCATTGCTCCCAGTTACACCTCCGACACTCCCAGTTACACCCCGACAGCTTCCAGGTGCACCCTGACACTTCCAGGTACACCCTGACACTCCCAGGACACCTCTGACACTCCCAGTTACACCCTGACACTCCCAGGTACACACCTCTTGCATTTCCCAGCTACACACCTCCTGACACTCCCAGGTACACCTCCTGATACTCCCAGGTACCTCTGACACTCGCAGGTACCTCAGGTGCTCCAGGTACTCTCTGACACTGCCAGGTACACCTCTGACACTCCCAGGTACACCTCTGACACTCCCAGGTACACTTCTGACACTCCCAGGTACACCTCCGAGCCTCCCAGGGGCTGCCTCTGTTGCTCCCCAGGTACAACAATGACACTCCCAGGTACAACCCTGACACTCCCAGGTGCACCACCTCCCAGGTACACCTCAGACACTCCCAGGTACCCTCAGACACTCCCAGGTGCACACTCTGACACTCCAGGTACCACCTCTGATTCTCCCAGGAACACCAATGACACTCCCAGATACCTCTGTGCTCCAGGTACACCACACAAAGCACTGGGGTTTACCTCTGACCTCCCAGGTACTCCTTGACGCTCCCATGTACTCGTCTGACCTCCCAGGTACACCTCGGCACACCTCAGGTAGACCTCTGACCTCCCAGGTATCACACTTCAAGCACTCCCATGTACTGCTTCAGCCTGCCATTTACACCTCTGACACTCCCAGGTACACCTCCGATACTCCTAGGTACACCTCTGACCTCCCAGGTACCTTCAGCCTCCCAGGTGCCTCTGATACTCCCATTACACCTCTGACACTGGCAGGTACACCTCTGACACTGGCAGGTACACCTCCTGACCTCCCAGGTACACCTCTGACACTCTGGTACACCTCCCGTGCTACAAGGTGCACCTCTCACACACTCCCAGGTACACCGGTGACACTCCCCAGGTGCCCTCCTGGCCCTCCCAGGTACCACCTCTGACTTGCTCTGGTACCTCCAGACACTCCCAGGTACACCTTGTACTCAGTTTTTACCTCAGACACTCCCAGGTTTTTACCTCAGACATTCTGAGTACACCTCTGACATTCATGTGCACCTCCAGACACTCCCAGGTACACCTCCAGACACTCCCAGGTACACCACCTGACACTCCCAGGTTCACCCCAGCACTCCCAGGTACACCTCTGACACTCACAGGTACACCTCTGACACACAAGTACACCCCTGGCTTGCTCCCAGGTACACCTCTGACACTCCCAATGTACACCTCCCGACACTCCCAGGTGGCCACCTCCTGACACTCCCAGGTACCCTGAGACTCCCAGGTGCACCTCTGGGCACTTCAGGTACACCTCTGACACTTGGGTACACCTCTGACCTCCCAGGTACACCTCTGACCTCCCAGGTACACCTCAGACACTCACAGTTACACCTCAGACACTCACAGTTACACCACCGTGCTCATTTTACACACCTCCGACACTCAGTTACACCCCTGACACTTCAGGTACACCCTGACACTCCAAGGTACCCCTAACACTCCCAGGTACACCTCTGACACTCCCAGTTACACCCCTGACACTCCCGACTTCCACACCTCCAGACACTCCCCAGCTTCACCCTCTGACTTGCTCCAGGTACAACTCTGATGCTCCCAGGCACACCTCCTGACACTCCCAGGTAAACCTCCCGTGCTCCCAGGTACTCCTCCGGGTTCTCCCAGATACACGTCTGACCTCCCCAGGTAATCCTCTGACACTCACAGGTACACCTCAGACACTCCCAGGTACCCACCTCTGACATTCCCAGGTACACCTCTGACACTCCCAGGTACACCTCCAGACGCTCCAGGTACACCTCTGACACTGCGGTACACCTCTGACACTGGCAGGTCCACCTCTGGCACTCCCCAGGTGCACACCTCTAACAATCCAGGTACACCTCCGTGCTCCAGGTACACCTCTGGCCTCCAGGTGCTGTGACTTGCTCCAGGTACACCCCCTGACACTCCCAGGTGCACACCTCTGACGCTCCCAGGTACACCTCGAACACTCCCAGGTACCACCTCCTGACACTCCCAAGGCCTCTGCTCCCAGGCCTCAGCCTGACACTCCCAGGTACACCGCTTCAACCTCCCAGGTACACCGCTTGTGCTGCCAGGTACACCTCTGTTGCTCCATGTGCCTCGAACACTCCCAGGTACACCTCAGACACTCCCAGGTACATCACTGACACTCCCCAGGTACACCCCCTGACACTCCCCAGGTACACCCTGACACTCCCAGGTACACCTCTGACCTCCCAGGTACACCTCAGACACTCCCCAGGTAATCCTCTGGCACTTCAGGTGACCACCTCTGACCTCCCAGGTACACCTGCCAGCACTCCCAGGTACACCTCTGACACTCCGGTACTCCACAGCTCCCAGGTACTCTCTGACCTCCCAGGTACACCTCGGCTCCCAGGCTCCTCCTGACACTCCCAGGTACACCTCTGACCTCCCAGGTACACCTCTGACTCCAGCCCCCACCTCGCTCCCAGGTACACTGACCTCCCATGTCCTCGCACTTCCAGGTACACCTCTGACACTCCCAGGTACCTCTGAACTACCAGGTACACCTCTGACACTCAGGCCTCACTGAGCTCCCAGGTACACCTCTGACACTCCCAGGTACACCTCTGACACTCCCATGCCTCTGGCCTCCCAGGTACACTGCTGACCTCCCAGGTACTCTCTGACACTCCTGGTACCTGACATGCTCCCAGGTGCACCACTGACTGCTCCCCAGGTACCTCTGCTCCAGGTACACCTCTGACACTGCCGTGCAACTCTGACACTGCCAGGTACCTCTGACACTCCCAGGTACACCTCCGATACTCCCAGGTGCACCTCTGACTCCCAGGTCACCTCCCAGCACTCCCAGGCTCTTCCTAACATCTCCTGGTACACCTGACACTCCCAGGTACACCTCACACACTCTCAGGTACCTCATACACTCCCAGGTACCCTCACAGCCTCCCAGGTACACCTCTGACATTCCCAGGTGCTCCTCCTGGCCTCCCAGGTACACCACTGACAATCCCAGGTACCTCTGGCACTCCCAGGTACACCTCTGACACTCCCAGGTACACCTCTGACACTCCCAGGTACACCTCCTGACACTCCCAGTTACACCTCCGACACTCCCAGTTACACCTCCGACACTCCCAGTTACACCCCGACACTTCCAGGTACACCTCTGACACTCCCAGGTACACCCCTGACACTCCAGGGTACCTCTGACACTCCCAGTTACACCCCTGACACTCCCAGGTACACCTCTTACATTCCCAGCTACACCTCAGACATCCCCGGGTTGCATCACTGACCCAGGTACATCCTGACCTCCAGGTACTGACACTCCCAGGTACACCTCTGACACTCCCAGGTACACCTCCAGACACTCAGGTACACCTCTGACACTTCAGGTACCTGGCACCAGGTATACCTCTGACACTCCCAGGTACACAATGACACTCCCAGGTACACCTCTGACCTCGGTACTCCACAGGGCTCCCAGGTACACCTCTGACACTCCCAGGTACACCTCTGACACTCCCATGTACACCTCTGACACTCCCAGGTACAACGCTGACACTCCCGGGACTCCTCTGGCACTCCCAGGTACACACCTGACACACTCCCAGGTGCACCACTGACCTCCCAGGTACACCTCTGGCACTCCCAGGTACACCTCTGACACTCCCAGGTACACCTCTGACACTCCCAGGTACACTCCTGACACTCCCAGGTACACCTCTGACACTCCCAGGTACTCTTCTTCCTGGTACCTGACCTCAGGTACACCTCATACCTCAGGTACACCTCGCCACTCCCAGGTCTCTGACACTCCCAGGTACACCTCTGACTGCTCAGGTACTCCTCTGACACCCCAGGTACACCACTCCAATCCCAGGTACACCTCTGGCACTCCCAGGTACACCTCTGACACTCCCGGTACCTCTGACACTCCAGGTACACCTCTGACACTCCCAGGTACACCTCCGACACTCCAGTTACACCTCCGACACTCCAGTTACACCCCGACACTCGGTACACCCTGACACTCCCAGGTACACCTGACACTCCCAGGTACACCTCTGACACTCAGTTCACCTGACACTCCAGGTACACCTCTTACATTCCAGCTACACCTCTGACACTCCCAGGTACACCTCTGATACTCCCAGGTTACTGACACTCAGGTACACCTCTGACACTCCCAGGTACACCTCCGATACTCCCAGGTACACCTCTGACACTCCCAGATACAACATGACACTCCCAGACAACCCCTGACACTCCCAGGTACACCTGACACTCCCAGTTTCAGACACTCCAGGTACACCTCAGACACTCAGGTACACCTCTGACACTCCCAGGTACACCTCTGATTCTCCCAGGTTACCAATGACACTCCCAGATACACCTGACACTCAGGTACACCACTGACACTCCAGGTACACCTCTGACACTCCCAGGTACTCCTCTGACGCTCCCAGGTACTCGTCTGACACTCCCAGGTACCTCTGACACGCCAGGTACACCTCTGACACTCCCAGGTACACCGCTGACACTCCATGTACAACGCTGACGCCAGGTACACCTCTGCCTCCCAGGTACACCTCCGATACTCCCAGGTACACCTCGACACTCCCAGGTACACCTCTGACACTCCCAGGTACACCTCTGATACTCCCAGGTACACCTCTGACACTGGCAGGTACACCTCTGACACTGGCAGGTACACCTCTGACACTCCAGGTACACCTCTGACACTCAGGTATGCTCTCGATACTACAAAGGTACACCTCTGCACTCCCGGTACACCGGTGACACTCCAGGTACACCCTGACACTCCCAGGTACACCTCAGACACTCCAGGTACATAGACATTCAGGTTACCTCTGACATTCCAGGTACACCTCGACACTCCCAGGTACACCGCTGACACTGCCAGGTACACCTCTGACACTGCCAGGTGAACCTCGACCTCCCAGGTACACCTCCGATACCCCAGGTGTACCTCTAACACCTCCAGGTACATCGACATTCCAGGTACTCTTCTGACACTCCCTGGTACACCTGACCTCCAGGTACACCTCATACACTCCCAGGTACACCTCAGACACTCCGCAAGTACACCTCTGACTCCCAGGTACACCTCTGACACTCCAGGTGCTCCTCTGATACTCCCAGGTACACACTGACACTCCCAGGTACACCTCTGGCACTCCCAGGTACACCTCTGACACTCCCAGGTACCTCTGACACTCCCAGGTACATCTCAAACACACACAGTTACACCTCCGACACTCCCAGTTACACCTCCGACACTCCCAGTTACACCTGACACTCCCAGCTACACCTCCTGACACTCCAGCTACCTCTGACACTCCCAGGTACACCTCTGATCTCCCAGGTACATCTGACCTCCCAGGTACACCTCTGATACTCCAGGTACACCTCAGACACTCCAGGTACACCTCAGACACTCCCAGGTACACCTCGGACACTGCCAGGTACACCTCTGACACTGGCAGGTGCATCTGACCTCCAGGTACACCTCAGACACTCCCAGTTACCTCCGACACTCCCAGATTCACCTCCGACACTCCCAGGTACACCTCACACTCCCAGGTACACCTCAGACACTCACAGTTACACCTCCGACCTCCCAGTTACACCTCCGACCTCCCAGGTACACCTCAGACACTCCCAGGTACACCTCTGGCACTCCAGGTACACCTCTGACACTCCCAGGTACACCTCTGACCTCCCAGCTACACCTCCGACACTCCCAGGTACATCTCAGACACTCCCAGGTACACCGTTGACACTGCCAGGTGCACCTCTGAGACTCCGTGCACACTTTCGACACACAGGTACACCTTTCACACTCCCAGGTACTCCACTGACACTCCCTGGTACACCCTGACACTCCCAGGTACAACTCTGACACTCAGGTGCACCTCTGACACTCCCAGGTACACCTCTAACCTCCAGGTACACCTCCGATACCCAGGTACACCTCTGACACTCCCAGGTACAACAATGACCTCCCAGGTACACCCTGACACTCCCAGGTACACCTCGGACACTCCCAGGTACACCTCAGACACTCCGGTGCACCTCTGACCTCCCAGGTACACCTCTGATACTCAGGGTATACCCTGACACTCTGGTACACCTCTGACACTCCAGGTACACCTGACACTGCCAGGTACACCTCTGACACTGCCAGGCACACCTCTGACTGGCAGGTACACCGACACTCCATGTACCTCAGACACTCACAGTTACACCTCCGACACTCCCAGTTTCACCTCCGACACTCCAGGTACACCTCCGATACCAGGTACCTCAGACACTCAGGTATACCTCTGACCTCCAGGTACACCTCTGACACTCCCAGATGCACCGTTGACACTGCCAGGTACACCTCTCACCTCCAGGTACACCTCAGACATTCACAGGTACACCTCGACACTCCCAGTTACACCTCCGACCTCCCAGGTACACCTCAGACACTCCAGGTACACCTCTGGCACTCCAAGTACCTCTGACACTGGGTACACCTCTGAACACTCCATGTACCTTCGACACACCAGGTACCTCTCACACTCCCAGGTACTCCACTGACACTCCCTGGTACACCTGACACTCCCAGGTACACCTCTGACACTCCCAGGTACACCTCTGACCTCAGGTACACCTCTGACACTCCCAGGTACACCTCCGATACCCCAGGTACATCTCTGAGCCTCCCAGGTACAACATGACCTCAGGTACACCTCCCAGGTACCTCTGACACTCAGGTACACCTCAGACACTCCCAGGTACACCTCTGACCTCCCAGGTACACCTGATCTCCAGGTATACCCTGACCTCCAGGTACACCTCTGACCTCCCAGATTGCCACCGCTGACACTCCCAGGTTACCTCTGACTCCATGTCACCTCAGACACCAGGTACACCTCAGACACTCCCAGGTACACCTCAGACACTCCAGGTACATCTGACACTCCAGGTACACCAGCACTCAGGTACACCTCTGACCTCAGGTACACCTCTAGACCTCCCAGGTACACCTCTGACACTTCAGGTACACCTCTGACACTTCCAGGTACACTCTGACACTCCGGTCACCTCTGACACTCCCAGGTACACCTCTGACACTCCCGGTTACACCTCCAGACACTCACAGTTACACCTCCGATACTCCAGTTACACCTCCAGCACTCCCAGTTACACCCCACTTTCAGGTACCCTGACACTCCCAGGTACACCCTGACACTCCCAGGTACACCTCCTGACACTCCCAGTTACACCTCCGACACTCCCAGGTACACCTCCTGGCACTTCCAGATGCACCTCCTGACACTCCCAGGTAAACCAATGATACTGGTACCTCTGACACTCCAGGTACACCTCCGATACTCCCAGGTACACCTCAGACACTCCCTGGTTCACCTCCTGACACTTCCAGATACACCTCTGACCTCCCAGGTGCACCAATGATGCTACCAGGTACACCTCCTGACACTCCAGGTACACCTCCTGACCTCCCAGGTACACCTCGGCCTCTCCAGGAACACCTCTGACACTCCCAGGTGCCTCTGACACTCCCAGGTACACCTCCTGACACTCCCAGGTACACCTCCGACACTCCCAGGTACACCTCTGACACTCCCAGGTACACTTCTCACACACCCAGGTACACCTTTGACACTCCCAGGTACACCTCTCATACTCACAGGTACTCCTCTGACACTTCCAGATACACCTCTGACACTTCCAGATACACCTCTGACACTCCCAAGTACACCAATGATACTCCCAGGTACACAGCTGACACTCCCAGGTACACCGCTGACACTGCCAGGTACACCACACACACTGCCAGGTACACCTCAGACACTCCCAGGTAAAGCTCAGACACTCCCAGTAACACCTCAGACACTCCCAGGTGCACCTGTGACACTCCCAAGTGCATCTCTGACACTCCTAGGCACACCTCTGACATTCCCAGGTACACCTCCGACACTCCCAGGTACACCTCTGACACTCCCAGGTACACTTCTCACACACCCAGGTACACCTTTGACACTCCCAGGTACACCTCTCATACTCCCAGGTACACCTCTGACACTTCCAGATACACCTCTGACACTCCCAGGTACACCAATCACACTCCCAAGTACAACTCTAACACTCCCAGGTACACCACTGACACTACCAGGTACACCTCTGACACTCCAAGGTACTCCTTTGATGCTGCCAGGTACTCCTCTGACACTCCCAGGTACTCCTTTGACGCTGCCAGGTACTCCTCCGACACTCCCAGGAACACCTTTGACACTCCCAGGTACATCTCTGACACTCCCAGGTACACCGCTGACACTCCCAGGTACACCCCTGACACTCCCAGGTACACCGCTGACACTGACAGGTACACCTCCGACACTCCCAGGTACACCTCTGACACAACCAGGTACACCGCTGACACTCCCAGGTACACCCCTGACACTCCCAGGTACACTTCTGGCACTTCCAGATACACCTCCTGACCTCCCAGGTACACCAATGATGCTACCAGTTACACCTCCGATGCTCCCAGGTACACCTCCGATAATCCCGGATACACCTCAGACACTCCCTGGATCACCTCTGACACTTCCAGATACACCTCTGACACTCCCAGGTACACCAATGATACTACCAAGTACACCTCTGACACTCCCAGGTACACTTCTGACACTCCCAGGTACACCCGATACTTCCAGGTACACAACCTCCGTTACCTCTTACATTCCCAGCTTCACACCTCAGAGCACTCCTGGGTACATCATGACACTCAGGGCCATCTGTGCTCCCAGGTACACCTGACACTCCCAGGCACTGGCTCCCAGGTACACCTCCAGCTCCCGGGCCACACCTCTGACACTTCCAGGTACACCTCTGCTTCGGGTATGCACTCTGACACTCCCAGGTACACCAGCCTTCTGGTGCACTCTGGCCTCCAGTGCTCCACTGAAGTCCCAGGTGCTCCTCCTGAACACTCCCAGGTACGCCTCTGACCGCTCCCGCCACCTCTTCTGACCTCCCAGGTACACCGCTGACCTCCCAGGTACTCCTCTGACACTCCTGGTACACCTAACACTCCCAGGTGCACCACCCAGCTGCTCAGTACACCTCTGGCACTCCCCATTTTACTCTGACACTGTTTTACTCTGACACTACCAGGTACACACCTCTCTGGCTCCCAGGTACACCTCCGTGCTCCCAGAGTGCTCTGGGCACTCCCAGGTACACCTCAGCCTCAGGTACTCTTCTAACACTCCCTGGTACACACCCCTGACTTGCTCAGGTGCCCTCATACACTCTCCAGAGCACACCTCACTTTGCTCCCAGGTACACCTCTGTCACTCCCAGGTACACCTCTGACACTCCCAGGCCACTCCTCTGACACCCCAGGTACACCACCCCAATCCCAGGTGCCTCTGGCCTCCCAGGTACACCTCTGGCCTCCCAGATGCCTCTGACCTCCAGGTACACCTCAGCTTGCATCCAGTTACCTCCGACACTCCAGATTACACCTCCGACACTCCCAGTTACACCCGACACTTCATTTTTGGTGCACCCGGCACTCCCAGGTACACCTCTGACACTCCCAGTTACACCTGACCTCCCAGGTACACCTCTTACATTCCCAGCTACACCTCTGGCCTCCCAGGTACCTCTGATGCTCCCAGGTACACCTCTGACACTCGCAGGTACACACCTCAGACACTCCCAGGTACTCCTCTGACGCTGCCGTTACACCTCCCCAGCCTCCCAGGTACTCAGGCATCCCAGGTACGCCTGACTTGCTCCCAAATTTTGCCTCTGATGCTCCCAGGTACAACAATGACACTCCCAGGTACAACCACGACACTCCCAGGTACACCCCTGACACTCCCAGGTACACCTCAGACTGCTCCCAGGTACACCTCCAGACACTCCAGGTACTGCCTCTGAGCACTCCCCAGGTACCTCTGATTCTTGGGCCTGTGTACTCCAGATACACCTCTGACGCCTCCCAGGTACCACAGCACTACCAGGTACACCTCTGACCTCCAGGTACTCCTCCAGGCTCCCAGGCGTCTGACCTCCCCGTTACCTCCCAGCACTGCAAATGCCTCGGCCTCCAGGTACACGCCATGTGCTTGCCCAGCCGCTGATTTTTGCCTCTGCACTCCCAACACTCCCAGGTACCACCTCTGACACTCCCAGGTACAACATGCACTCCAGCACCCCCTAGCCTCCCAGGTACACCTCAGACACTCCCAGGTACACCTCAGACACTCCCACGTGCCTCCGAACTCCCAGGTACACCTCTGATGCTCCGAGGTTATACCCTGACCTCCCAGTGCCCAGCTACACTCCCAGGTACACCGCTGACACTGCCAGGTACACCTCTGACACTCCATGTACACCTCAGACACTCCCAGGTACACCTCCCACACTCCCAGGTACACCTCAGACACTCCCAGGTACACCTCAGACACTCCCAGGTACATCACTGGCAGTCCCAGGTACACCTCTGACACTCCCAGGTACACCTCTGACACTCCCAGCTAAACCTCCGACCTCCCAGGTACATCTCAGACACTCCCAGGTACACCGTTGACACTGCCAGGTACACCTCTGAGACTCCATGTACACCTTCGACACACCAAGGTACCTCTCACACCTCCCAGGTACTCACTGACACTCCTGGTACCCCTGACACTGCCAGGCACCTCTGACACTCCCAGGTACCTCTGACACTCGCCACACCTCTAACACTCCAGGCCCTCCGATACCCCCAGGTACACCTCTGACCTCCCGGTACAACAATGAACACTCCCAGGTACACCCCTGACCTCCCAGGTACACCTCAGACACTCCCAGGTACCTCAGACACTCCCAGGTACACCTCCTGACTCCCAGGTACACCTCTGATACTCGAGGTATACCCTGACACTCCAGGTACACCGTGACACTGCCAGGTACACCTCTGACACTCCATGTGCACCTCAGACACTCCCAGGTACACCTCAGACACTCCCAGGTACACCTCAGACACTCCCAGGTACATCACTGACCTCCGGGTACACCCCTGACACTCCCAGGTACACCGCTGACACTCCCAGGTACACCTCAGACACTCCCAGGTACACCTCTGACACTTCAGGTACACTCGACACTTCCAGGTACACCTCTGAGCACTCCCAGGTACACCTCTGTCACTCCCAGGTACCTCAGACACTCACGTTACACCTCAGACACTCACAGTTACACCTCCGGCACTCCCAGTTTCACCCCTGACACTTCAGGTAAACCCTGACACTCCAAATGCCCTCTGACACTCCATGTACACCTCAGACACCAGGTACACCTGTGACACTCCCAGGTACACCTCTGACACTCAGTTACACCCCTGACACTCCCAGCTACACCTCTGACACTCCCAGCTACACCTCTGACACTCCCAGGTACCTCTGATGCTCCCAGGTACACCTCTGACACTCCCAGGTAAACCTCCGATCTCCCAGGTACTCCTCCGATTCTCCCAGGTACACCTCTGACACTCCCAGGTCCTCCTCTGACACTCACAGGTACACCTCAGACACTCCCAGGTACACCTCTGACCTCCCAGGTACCTCTGGCACTCCAGGTACACCTCAGGACACTCCCAGGTACACCTCTGACACTGCCAGGTACACCTGTGACACTGACATCAGGCACCTCTGGCACTCCAGGTGAACCTCTAACACTCCAGGTACCTCCGATACTCCCAGGTACACCTCTGACACTCCCAGTTACAATAATGGCCTCCCAGGTACACCACTGACCTCCAGGTACACCTCTGGCACTCCCAGGTACACCTCTGACACTCCCAGGTACACCTCCGATACTCCCAGGTACACCTCTGCACTCCCAGGTAACAATGACCTCCCAGGTACACCACTGACCTCCAGGTACCCCTGACACTCCCAGGTACCCTGAGCCTCCCAGGTTCACCTCTGACACTCCCAGGTACACCTCAGACACTCCAGGTACACCTCTGACACTTCCAGGTACACCTCTGGCACTTCCAGGTATGCCTCGACACTCCCAGGTACACCCCTGACACTCCAGGTACACCCTGACACTCCCAGGTACACCTCTGACACTCCCAGGTACACCTCAGACACTCCAGGTACACCTCTGACCTTCTGATACCTCTGGCACTTCCAGGTATACCTCTGACACTCCCAGGTACACCAACACTACCAGGTACACCTCAATGCACTCCACTGAGGCTCAGGTACTCTCTGACACTCCCAGGTTACACCTCTGACACTCCATGTACACCTCTGACACTCCCATTACATCGCTGACACTCCCGGTACTCCTCTGACCTCCTGGTACACCCTGACACTCCCAGGTACACCTCTGGCACTCCCAGGTACCTCTGACACTTCAGGTGCACCTCTGACACGCCAGGTGCCACCTCTGACACTCCCAGGTACACCTCCGATACTCCCAGTGCATCTGACTCTCCCAGGTACACCTCTGACACTCCCCAATTCTTCTAACACTCCCTGGTACACACCTGACACTCAGGTACACCTCATACACTCTCATGTACACCTCATGCCTCCCAGGTACACCTCTGACACGACCAGGTACACCGCTGACACCCAGTACTCCTCTGCACTCCCAGGTACACCACTAGCAATCCAGGTACACCTCTGGCACTCCCAGGTACACCTCTGACCTCCCAGGTACCTCTGACACTCCCAGGTACGCCTCTGACACTCCCAGTTACAGCTCGACATGATTACACCTCCGACACTCCCAGTTACACCCCGACACTTCCAGGTACACTGACCTCCCAGGTACCCCTGACACTCCCAGGTACACCTCTGACACTCAGTTACACCCTTGACCTCCCAGGTACAATCTTGACACTCCCCAGGCACACCTCCCATTATTCCTAGCTACACCTTTGACACCCCAGGCACACCCCTGATACCCCAGGCACACCTCCTGACACCTCGGCAGGCACACCCTCAGACACTCCCAGGTACTCCTCTGACACTGCCAGGCACATCTCTGACACCCCAGGTACACCTCTGACACTCCCAGGTACACTGACACTCCTGCGTACACCTCCATACTCCCAGTACACCTCTGACACTCCCAGGTACAACAATGACACTCCCAGGTACAAATCCTGACACCCCAGGTACAATTTCTGACACTCCCAGGTACACCTCAGACACTCCCAGGTACACCTTCTCAGACACTCCTGCACACCTCTGACACTCCCAGGTACACTTCTGATTCTCCTTGTGCACACCAATGACACACTCCCAGATACACCTCTGACACTCCCAGGCACACCACTGACACTACCAGGTACACCTCTAACACTCCCAGGCACTCCTCCTGACGCTCCCAGGTACTGTCTGACACTGCAGGCACACCTCTGACACTGCCAGGTACACCTCTGATACTCCCAGGTACACCGCTGACACTCCCATGTACAACGCTGACACTGCCAGGCACACCTCTGACACTCCCAGGTACACCTCCGATACTCCCAGGTACACCTCTGACACTGCTATACCCTCTTGGGTACACCTCTTGGGATACTTGCCACCTTCTGACACTGGCAGCACCTGACACTGGCAGTACACCTCTGACACCCCAGGCACACCCCACACCCTGCAGCACACCTCCTGATGGCACACCCTCCTGACACCCAGGCACGGTGACACCCCAGGCACACCCCCTGACAATCTCCAGGCACACCTCTGACACCTGGTACACCCCAGACACCCCAGGTACACCTCCTGACACTCCCAGGCACACACCTCAGACACTCCCAGGCACACCTCCCTGTGACATTCCCACACCTCTGACACCCATGTACACCTCAGACACTCCCAGGTACACCTCAGACACTGCAGTCACCACTGACAATTCTGTGTTCACTCCCTGACACTCCCAGGCACAATACCACTGACACTTGTACAATTCTGACACACACAGTATCCCCCCTGACACCCCAGGCACAACTTCGACACTCCCAATGCACACCCCTGACACCTCCGCAAGCCACACCCCTCCTGACACCCCAGGTACACCCTGACACACCCAGGTACACCCCTGACACCCCAGGTACACCCCTGACACCCCAGGAACACCTCCGACACCCCAGGCACACCTTAGACACTCCCAGTAAGTACACCGCTGACACTGCCAGTACACCTCTGACACAGTACACCTCCGGCTACTACCAGGTGCACCTCTAACACTCCCAGGTACACCTCTGACAATTCTGCGTACTCTTCTGACACTTCCCTGGTACACACCTGACTCTCCCAGGTACACCTCATACCCCAGGCACACCCTGTGACACCTGCAAGCACACCTCTGACACCCCAGGTTACACCTCCGATTAATCCTTATGTACAACAATGACAACTCTATAAGCACACCTGATTAATCTCTGGCACACTTCTATCAATTCCAGGCA
Organism: Homarus americanus; assembly: GCF_018991925.1. NCBI lineage: Eukaryota > Metazoa > Arthropoda > Malacostraca > Decapoda > Nephropidae > Homarus > Homarus americanus. The sequence continues at coordinate 19,178 of NW_024733925.1, read as the reverse complement.
CACCCCAGACACCCCACGCACACCCTCCGACACCTATAAGTACACCCTCCGATAATCTGAGGCATACCCTGACACCCCAGGCACCCCGCCGACACTCCCAGGCACACTGGGGCTGACACTGCCAGGTACACCTCTGACACTCCATGTACACCCTAGACACTCCCAGGTACACCTCAGACACTCCCAGGTACACCTCAGACACTTGAAGCAATTTCTGTGACACTCCTAGGTATATCATTTGTGTACACCTCTGACACTCCTGTGAACACCTCTGATTACCCCAGCCAAAACCTCCGACACCCCAGTAAGTACATCTCAGACACCCCAGGCACACCGCCGATTGCCAGGCACACCTCTGAGACCTATGCACACCTTCGACACACCCTGCACACCTCCCACACCCCAGCACCCACCGACACTCCCTGGCACACCCCTGACACCGCTGTGCACACTCCTGACACTCCCAGGCACACCCTGACACCCAGGCACACCTCTAACACCCCAGTACACCTGATACCCCCAGTACACCCTGACACTCCCAGGTACAACAAATGAACACTCCCAGGTACACCCCTGACACTCCCAGGTACACCTGACACTCCCAGGTACACCAGACACTCCCAGGTACACCTCTCTGACACTCCCAGTACACTCTCTGATACCCGAGGTATACCCCTGACACCCAGGCACACCGCTGACACCCTGTACACCCTGACACCCATGCACACCCCAGACACCCTTGCACACCCCAGACACCCCAGGCACACCTCAGACACCCTTGCGTACATCACTGACACCCCAGGCACACCCCTGACACTCCCAGGCACACCGCCGACACCCCAGGTACACCCCAGACACCCCAGGCACACCTCTGACACTCCAGTACACCCTGACACTTCCAGGTACACCCACACTCCCAGGCACACCCCTGTCACTCCCAGGTACACCCCAGACACTCACAGTTACACCTCTGTGACACTCACAGTTACACCTCCGACACCCTGCAGCTTCACCCCTGACACTTCCAGGTAAAACCCCTGACACTCCCAAGTACCCTCCTGACACTCCATGTACACCTCAGACACCCCAGGCACACCTGTGACACTCCCAGGCACACCTCTGACACCCCAGCCACACCCCCGACACACTCCCAGCCACACCTCCACACCCCAGCCACACCCTGACACTCCCCAGGCACAACTCTGATACTCCCAGGCACACCCCTCTGACACTCCCGCAAACTTCCCTCCTCCTCCCCTCCCTCCCTCCTCCTCCCCCCCCCCCCCCCTCCCCTCCCTCCCTCCCCTCCTCCTCCCTCCGATGGATACCCCAGGTACTCCCTCCGATTCTCCTGCACACCTCTGACACTCCCAGCAGGTCCCTCCCTCTGACACCAGGCACACCTCAGACACCCAGGCACACCTCCGACACCCCAGGCACACCTCTAGCACTCCCAGGCACACCTCTAATACCCTTGCACACCTCTTTGGGACACTGCCAGGCACCTGCACAATTTATTGCGTGCAATACCCTGGCACTTGCAGACCTCTAACACTTAAAAAGTACACCTCCGATACCCTTGCGTACACCCCTGACACCCCAGCCACACAATGACACCTCTGTGTACACCACCACACCCCAGGCACACCTCTGGCACCCAGGCACACACCACCCCAACACCCCAGCACACCTCCGATATCTGTGCACACCTCTGACACCCCAGGCACAACAATGACACCCCAGGCACAATCTACCACCCAGGTACACCCCGACACCCAGGCACACCCCTGACACTCCCAGGTACACCTCTGACACCCTGCACACCCCAGACACTCCCAGCACTTCCAGGCATACCTCTGCACCTCCAGGTATACTCTATTGCTCCCCAGGTACAATTTCGACACTCCCAGGCACACCCCTGACACTCCCAGTACACCTCTGACACTCCCCAGGTACACCCCAGACACTCCCAGCACCCCTGACACTTCCAGGTGCCACCCCTGGGCACTTCCAGGCATACCTCACACCCTGTGCACACCAATGACACCACTTTAGGCACACCCCACACCCGAGGCACCCACTGAGGCCCTGTACCTCTACACCCCAGGCACACCTCTGACACTCCCCATGTACACCTCTGACACTCCCAGGCACATCGCCGACACTCCCAGGTACTCCTGACACCCTTCGGTACACACCTGACACCTATATCTCTGACACTGCCAGGTACACCTCTGACACTTCTAGTACACCTCCGATACTCCCAGGTGCATCTCTGACACTCCCAGGCACCTCTGACACTCCTGCATTCTTCTACCCCTTGGTACACACCTGACACTCCCAGGCACTATCTCACACCCTCATGTACACCTCATACACTCCCAGGCACACCTCTGACACGACCACAGGCACACCGCTGACACCCTGAGCACCCTCCTGACACCCCAGCACACCACCAGCAATCCCAGGCACACCCTCTGGCACCCCAGGCACACCTCTTGACACCCCAGGCACCTCTGACACTCCCAGGTACGCCCTGACACTCCCAGTTACAGCTCCGACACTCTTAAAGCCACAATTCCCATTACCCCAGTTACACTCTTTCGACACTTCCAGGTACACCCTGACACTCCTGTGCCACTCCCTTGACACCTCTGTACACCTCTGACACTCCCAGCCAGGCCCCTTGACACTCCCAGGCACACCTCTGACATTCCCACACCTTGACACCCCCAGGTACACCTCTGATACTCCCAGGCACACCTCTGACACTCGCAGTACACCGATACCCAGTACCCTCCTTGACACCTCTGCCAGGCATATCTCTGACACCCCAGGCACACCCCTGACACCCCAGGCACACCTCCTGACACCCCAGGTACACCTCCGATACCCCAGTACACCTCTGATACCCCAGGCACAACAATGACACTCCCAGGTACAACCCTGACACTCCCAGGCACAACCCTGACACTCTAAGGCCCCTCAGACACTCCCAGGTACACCTCGCACACTCCCAGGTACACTCTGACACTTGAGGTACACCTCTGATTCTCTCTGTGTGCCACCAATGACACTCCCAGATACACCTCTGACACTTCCAGGCACACCTCTGACACTGCCAGGTACACTCCTGATACTCCCAGGCACACCGCTGACACTCCCATGTACAACGCTGACACTGCCAGGTACACCTCTGATACTCCCAGGCACACCGCTGACACTCCCCATGTACAACGCTGACACTGCCAGGTACACCTCTGACACCCAGTACACCTCTGTTTCCAGGTACACCTCTGACACTGGCAGGCACACCCTCTGACACTGGGCAGGCACACCCTGACACTCCCAGTACACCTCTGACACTCCCAGGTACACCTCCGATACTAAGGTACACCTCTGACACTTGTGCACACCAGCACCTCCCTGACACTCCCAGGTACACCTCTGACACCTGGTACACCTCAGACACCCCTTGCGGCACACCTCTGACACTCCCAGGCACACCTCAGACACTCCCAGGCACACCTCAGGCATTCCCAGGCACACCTCCTGACACCCATGTACACCCCAGACACCCTGCAAGGACACCCCAGACACCCCAGGCACACCACCGACACTCCCAGGTTCACCCCTGACACCCCAGTACACCACTGACACCCCAGGTACACCCTCTGACACACAGGTACCCCCTGACACTCCCAGGTACACCTCTGACACTCCCAATGTACACCTCGACACGCAGGTACACCTCTGACACTCCTAGGAACAACCCTGACACCCAGGTACACCCCTGACACTCCCAGGTACCCCTGACACCCTGGTGAACACCTGACACTCCCAGGCACACCTTGTGACACTCCTTATATATCAGCTGACACTGCCAGGCACACTCTGACACTGCCAGCACACTCCTATACTACCAGGTGCACCCCCAACACCCCAGTACACCCTCTGACACCCTTGGCAAGTACCTTTCCTGACACTCCCTGGCACACACCCGATCTCCAGGCACACCTCACACACCCTTCAGGCACACCCCACACCGCAAAGCACACCTCCGACACCCCAGGCACACCTCCTGACACTCCCAGGTACTCCTCCGATAAACCCAGGTACACCACTGACACTCCCTGGTACACCTCTGGCACTCCCAGGTGCACCTCTGACACTCCCAGGTACACCTCTGACACTCCCAGGCACATCTCAGACACTCACAGCTGCACCTCCGACACCCCAGTTACACCTCCAACACTCCTGTTACACCCTGACACCCCAGCCACACCGCCCGACACCCCAGCCACACCTCTGACACTTGCGCACACCTCTGATACCTCCCAGGTACACCTCTGACACTTGGTACAACTCCGATACTCCCAGGCACACCCTCAGACACTCCCTGGCAAGACCTCACTCCCAGGTACACTCTGACACTGCCAGGTACCTGATACTGGCAGGTACAATTTCACACCCCAGGTACACCCCTGCACTCCGCTGTTACACCTCCGACACCCTGTGCCTCGTCCTATATTCCCAGGTACACCTCCGATACCCCCCAGGCACACCCTCCTGACACCCCAGGCACACCTCTGACACCCCAGGCACAACACGACACTCCCAGGTACACCCTGACACTCCCCAGGTACATCGCTGACACCGCCAGGCACACCCTCTGACACCCCAGGCACACCTCTGACACTCCCAGCCACACCCCCACACTCCCAGCCACACCTCCTGACACCCTGCACACCTCAGACACCCCTGCACACCCTGCACCCAGGTACACCTCTGACACTCCCAGGAACACTTGACACTCCTACCAGCTACACCCTCCGACACTCCCAGGCATATCTCACACCCAGGCACAGGCCCATACCGGCTGGTAAGTACACCCTCTGAGACCCATGCACACCTCTCTCGACACACTGGGCTGCACACCTCCTCACACCCCAGTACCCACCGACACCCCTGGCACACCCCCCGACCACCCAGCACACCCCTTGACACCTTAAGGCATCCTCCGACACCCAGCACACCCCAACACCCCAGGCACACCCTGATACCCCCAGGCACACCTCTGACACCCCAGGTACAACAAATGACACTCCCAGGCACCCCTGACACCCCCAGGCACACCTCGGACACCCCCAGGTACACCTCAGACACTCCCCAGGTACACCTCTGACACCCCAGGTACAATTTCTGATACCTGAGTGCATACCCCTGACACTCCTGCGTACCCCTGCTGACACTCCCAGGCATGACCCATGACACTGCCAGGTACACCTCTGACACTCCATGTACACCCCAGACACTCCCCAGGCACATCACTGACACCCCAGGCACACCCCCCTGACACTCCCCAGGCACACCGCTGACACTCCCAGCATCTCAGACACCTGAGTACACCTCTGACACTTAAAGGCACACCTCTGACACTCCAGGCACACCTCTGACACCCCAGGCACACCTCTGACACCCCAGTACACCCTTCGTGACACTCAGCCACACCTCAGACACCTCACAGCCACACCTCCTGACACCCCAGCCACACCTCTGACACCTCTGTACACCTCTGATACTCCCCAGGCACACCTCTGACACTCCCAGGCACTACTCCCAGGTACACCTCAGACACCCCAGGCACACCTCAGACACTCCCAGGTACACCCTGACACTGCCAGCACACCTCTGACACTGGCAGGCACACCCCGACACCCCCAGACACCACACAGTTACACCTCCGACACCCCCAGTCTCACCCTCCGACACCCCAGGCACACCTCCGATACCCCCAGGTACACCTCTGACACCCCAGGTACAACAATGACACCCCAGGTACACCCCAGACACTCCCAGGCACACTCCAGACACTCCCAGGCATACCTCTGACACTCCGCAACACCTCTGACACTCCCAGGCACACTGCTGAAACTGCCAGGTACACCTCTCACACTCCCAGGCACACCCCAGACACCTCACAGTCACACCTCCGACACTCCCCAGTCACACCTCCGACACTCCCAGGCACATCTCAGACACTCCCAGGCACACCGCTGACACTGCAAGGCACACCCTGACACCCATGTACACCTCTCGATACACCCAGGTACACCTCTCACACCCCGTACTCCACTGACACCCCTGCACACCCCCTGACACCCCAGGCACACCTCTGACACTCCCAGGTACACCCTGACACTCCCAGGTACACCTCTAACACTCCCAGGTAAACCTCCGATACCCCAGGTACACCTCTGACACTCCCAGGTACAACAATGACACTCCCAGGCCACCCCTGACACTCCCAGGTACACCTCTGACACTTGCGTACACCAGACACTCCCAGGCACATCCTGACACTCCCAGGTACACCTCTGATGCCCCAGGCATACCCCTGACACTCCCAGGTACACCGCTGACACCCATGTACACCCCTGACACTCCCAGGCACACCAGACACCCCAGGCACACCTCAGACACTCCCAGGCACATCACTGACGCTCCCAGGCACACCCCCTGACACTCCCAGGCACACCGCTGACACTCCCAGGTACACCTCAGACACCCCAGGTACACTTCTGACACTTCCAGGTACACCTCTGACACTTCAAGGTACACCCATGACACTCCCAGGTACACCCTCTGACACTCCCAGGTACACCTCAGACACTCACAGTTACACCTCAGACACTCCAGCTACACCTCTGACACTCCCAGCTACACCTCTGTTACTCCCAGGTACACCTCTGATACCCCAGGCACACCTCACACTCCCCAGGCACACCTCCGACACCCCACACCCCAGACACCCCAGGCACACCCCAGACACCCCAGGCACACCCCTGACACTGCCAGGCACACCTCTGACACTGCCAGGCACACCCTGACACCCAAGTACACCTCAGACACTCACAGTTACACCTCCGACACTCCCAGTTCACCTCCGACACCCCAGGTACACCTCTGATACTCCCAGGTACACCTCTGACACTCCCAGGTACAACAATGACACTCCCCGGTACACCTCAGACACTCCCTGGTGCCACTCCAGACACCCCCAGGCATACCTCTGACACTCCCAGGCACACTTCTGACATTCCCAGGCACACCGCTGACACTGCCAGGCACACCTCTCACACCCCAGGTACACCCCAGACACTCACAGCTACACCCGACACCCCAGTTCACACCTCCGACACTCCCAGGCACATCCCAGACACCTAGGCACACCGCTGACACCGCCAGGTCACACCTCTGACACTCCATGTACACCTCGACACACCCAGGTACACCTCACACTCCCAGTACCCACTGACACCCCTGGTACACCCCTGACACTCCAGGTACACCTCTGACACTCCGCAAAACCTCAGACACTCACAGCCACACCTCTGACACTCCCAGCCACACCTCTGACACCCCAGGCACACCTCCTGATACCCCAGGACACCCCTGACACCCCAGGTACACCTCCGATACCCCAGGCACCTCAGACACCCCAGGCACACCTCAGACACTCCCAGGCACACCCTCTGACCTGCCAGGCACACCTCTGACACTGGCAGGTACACCTCTGACACCCCAGGCACACCTCAGACACTCACAGTCACACCCGACACTCCCAGCTTCCTCCGACACTCCCAGGTACACCTCCGATACACCTGTGTACACCTCTGACACTCCCAGGTACAACAATGACACTCCCAGGTACACCTCAGACACTCCCAGGTACACTCCACTCCTGCATGCCTCTGACACCCCAGGTACACCTCTGACATTCCCAGTACACCATTGACACCTGCCAGGTACACCTCTCACTCCCCAGGCACACCCCAGACACTCCACAGTTACACCTCCGACACTCCCAGCTACACCTCCGACACCCCAGGTACAGCTCAGACACTCCTAGGTACACCGCTGACACTGCCAGTACACCTCTGACACTCCATGTACACCTCGACACACCCAGGTCACACCTCTCACACTCCCAGGTACTCCATGACACCCCTGGTACACCCCCTGACACCCTGCACACCTCTGACACTCCCAGGTACACCTCTGACACCCTGTGCCACCTCTGACACCCCTGGTACACCTCTGACACTCCCAGGTACATCTGAGACACTCACAGTCACACCCGACACCCCAGTTACACCCCTGACACTCTCCAGCCACACCTGACACCCCAGCTACACCTCTCACACCCCAGGCACACTCCTGATACTCCCAGGTACACCTCTGACACTCCCAGTTACACCTCCGATACTCCCAGGTACACCTCAGACGCTCCCAGGTTTACCTCAGACACTCCCAGGTACCTCTGACACTGCCAGGTACCACTCTGCACTGGCAGGTACACCTCTGACACTCCGTACACCTCAGACACTCACAGGTACCCTCCACACTCCCAGGTTCCGCCTGACACTCCCTGGTACACCTCCGATACCCCCATGTACACCTCTGACACCCCAGGTACACCTCTGACACCCCAGGTACAACAATGACACTCCCAGGTACACCTCCACCCCAGGCACACCGTTGACACTGCCAGGCACACCTCTCACCCCAGTACACCTCAGACACTCACATTTCACACCCGACACCCCAGTTACACCTCCGACACTCCCAGGTACACCTCCGACATCCCAGGTACACCTCTGGCACTACCTGGTACACCTTGACACTCCCAGGAACACCTCTGACACTCCCAGCCACCTCAGACACTCTGCGCGCCATCACTGACACTCCCAGGTACACCCTGACACTCCCAGGCACCGCTGACACTCCCAGGTAACCCTGACACTCCCAGGTACCCACTGACACTCTGGTACACCCCTGACACTCCCAGGTACACCTCTGACACCCTTGTACACCTCAGACACCCCAGGTACACCTCAGACACCCCAGGTACACCTCAGACACTCCCAGGTACATCACTGACACCCAGGCACACCCCTGACACCCTGCACACCGCTGACACCCCAGGTACACCTCAGACACTCCCAGGTACACCTCTGACACTTCCAGGCACACCTCTGACACTTCCAGGTACACCTCGACACTCCCAGGTACACCTCTGACACTCCCAGGTACACCTCAGACACTCACAGTTCACACCTCAGACACTCACAGTTACACCTCCGACACCCCAGTTACACCTCCGACACCCCAGTTTCACCCCTGACACTTCCAGGTACACCCCTGACACCCCAGGTACACCCCTGACACCCATGTACACCTCAGACACTCCCAGGACACCTGTGACACTCCCAGGTACACCTCTGACACCCCAGTTACACCCCTGACACTCCCAGCTACACCTCTAACACTCCCAGCTACACCTCTGACACTCCCACAACTCTGATACTCCCAGGTACACCTCTGACACTCCCAGGTAAACCTCCGATACTCCCAGGTACTCCTCCGATTCTCCCAGGTACACCTCTGACACTCCCAGGTACTCCTCTGACACTCACAGGTACACCTCAGACACTCCCAGGTACACCTCTGACACTCCCAGGTACACCTCTGACACTCCCAGGTACACCTCAGACACTCCCAGGTACACCTCTGACACTGCCAGGTACACCTCTGACACTGGCAGGTACACCCCTGGCACTCCCAGGTACACCTCTAACACCCAGGCACACCTTCGATACTCCCAGGTACACCTCTGACACGTTACAACACACCCCCAGGCACACCACTGACACTCCCAGGCACACCTCCCGGCACCCCAAGTACAGCTCTAACACCCCAGGTACACCTCCGATACCCCAGGTACACCCTGACACTCCCAGGTACAACAATGACACTCCCAGGTACACCACTGACAATTTGTACACCTCTGATACTCCAGGTATACCCTGACACTCCCAGTACGCTGACACTCCCAGGGCACACTGCTGACACTGCCAGGTACAATTCTGACACTCCATGTACACCCTCAGACACTCCCCAGGCACACCCCTGTGACACTCCCAGGCACATCTCAGCCACTCCCAGGTACACCCCTGACACTCCCAGGCACACCCCCCTGACACCCCAGGCACACCTCTGACACTCCCCTTGCACACCTCAGACACCCCCAGGTACACCCTCCTGACACTTCCAGGCACACCCTCTGCACTCCAGGCATACCTGACACCCAGGCACACCAATGACACCAATGGCACACCTCTGACACTGAGTGTACTCCAATTGAGGCCCCAGGTACTCCTCTGACACTCCCAGGCCATCTCTCTGACACTCCCATGTACACCTCTGACACTCCTATGTCCGACACCCCAGTACTCCTCTGACACTCCCTGGTACACACCTGACACTCCTGTGTACACCTCTGGCACCCTGCACACCTCTGACACGTCCAGCCACACCTGACACCGCCAGGCACACCTCTGACACCCCAGGCACACTCCGATACTCCCAGGTGCATCTCTTGACACCCCCAGGCACACCCTCTGACACTTGCGCATTCTTCTTAACACTCCCCGTACACACCTGACACTCCCAGGTACACTCATACACTCATGTACACCCATACACTCCCCAGGTACACCCTGACACTACTCTCAGGTACACCGCTGACACTCCTGAGTACTCCTCTGACACCCCAGGTACACCACTAGCAACTGAGGTACACCTCTGGCACTCCTTGTACACCTCTGACACTCCCAGACACCTCTGACACCCCAGGTACGCCTCTGACACTCTGTGCCACAGCCCGACACCCTGTGCCACACCCGACACCCCAGCCACACCCCCGACACTTCCAGGCACACCCCTGACACCCCAGGCACACCCTGACACCCCAGGCACACCTCTGCCACCCCAGTTACACCCTGACACCCCAGGTACACCTCTGACACCCTAGCCACACCTTGACACTCCCAGTACACTTCTGATACTCCCAGGTACACCACTGACACTGCAGGTACACCTCAGACACCCTATAAGTACTCCTCTGACACTGCCAGTACATCTCTGACACTCCCAGGTACAATTTCTGACACTCCCAGGTACAATTTCTGAAATTCTGCGTACACCTCCTGATACCCCAGGCCACCTCTGACACTCCAGGTACAACAAAGACACTCCCAGGTACAACCTCCTGACACTCCCCAGGTACACCCTGACACCCCAGGTACACCTCAGACACCCCAGGTAAAACCTCAGACACCCCTGCGTCACCTCTGACACCCCAGGCACACCTCTGATTCTCTCAGGCACACCAATGACACCCCAGATACACCTCTGACACCCCAGGCACACCACTGACACTACCAGGCACACCTCTAACACTCCCAGTACCCTCTGACGCTCCCAGTACTGTCTGACACTCGCAGGTACACCTCTGACACTGCCAGGTACACCTCTGATACTCCCAGGTACACCGCTGACACTCCCATGTACAATGCTGACACTGCCAGGTACACCTCTGACAATTTCAGGTACACCTGATACTCCCAGTACACCTCTGACACTCCCAGGTACACCCCTGACACTCCCAGGCACACCTCTGAAAACTCCCAGGTACACCTCTGACACCTGCACACCTCTGACACTGGCAGGCACCTCTGACACTCCCAGGCACACCCTCTGACACCCCAGGTACACCTCCGGATACTGCTGTACACCTCTGACACTCCCCAGGCACACCCTATGACACCCCAGGTACACCCTGACACCCCCAGGCACACCTCTCGACACTCTGGTACACCCAACACCCCAGGTACACCGACACCCCAGGTACACCTCAGACACCCCAGGCAATACCAGACATTCCCAGGTACACCTCTGACACTCCATGTACACCTCAGACACTCCCAGGTACACCTCAGACACCCTTGCGTACACCACTGACACTCCCAGGTTCACCTCCTGACACTCCCAGGTACACCACTGACACCCCAGGTACACCTCTGACACACACATACAGGTACCCCTGACACTGCCAGGCACACCTTGACACTCCCAATGTACACCTCGACACCTCGCAGGCACACCCCCTGACTCCCAGGCACACCCTGACACCCCAGGCACACCCCTGACACTCCCAGGCACAATCCCTGACACCCCAGAACACCTCCTGACACCCCAGGCACACCTCAGACACTCCCAGGCACACTGCTGACACTGCCAGGTACACCTCTGACACTGCCAGGTACACCTCTGACACTCCCGGTACACCTCCGATACTACCAGGCACCTCTAACACTCCCCAGGTACACCTCTGACACTCCCAGGTACTTTCTGACACTCTGGTACACACCTGACAATTTGCGTACACCTCATACACTCCCAGGTACACCTCTCAGCACTGCAAGTACACCCTCTGACACTTGCGTACACCTCTGACACTCCCAGGTACTCCCTCTGATAATCCCAGGTACACCACTGACACTCCCCTGCACACCTCTGCACCCCAGGCACACCTCCACACCCCAGGCACACCTCCTGACACCCTGCACATCTCAGACACCTCACAGCTGCACCCGACACCCCAGTTACACCTCCGACAATCCTGTGCCACACCCCTGACACTCCCAGCCACACCTCTGACACCCCAGCCACACCTCTGACACTCCCAGGTACACTCCTCTGATACCCCACACCTCTGACACTCCCAGGTACAACCTGATACCTATGTACACCCTGCCTCCCGACACTCCCAGGCCACCCTCCGATACCACCAGGTACACCCCTGACACTCCCAGGTACACCTCTGACACCCCAGGTACAACAATGACACCCCAGGTACACCTCTGACACCCCAGGCACATCGTTGACACTGCCAGGCACAATCTCCTCACACTCCCCCAGGCACACCCTGACACCCCAGTTATACCCCCTGACACCCCAGCCACACCTCTGACACACCCCAGTACACCTCAGACACCTCCCAGGTACACCTCTGGCAATTCCCAGGCCACCCTCTGACACCTCCCAGGAAACACCTCTGACACCAGCCACCTCCGACACTCCCAGGTACACATATCAGACACCCCAGGCACACCGCTGACACTGCCAGGTACACCCTGAGACTCCATGTACACCTCTCGACACACCAAGGTACACCTCCTCTCACACCCCAGGTACCCACTGACACCCTGGTCCACCCTTGACACCTGTACACCTCTGACACCCCAGGCACACCTCTGACACCCCAGGCACACCTCTAACACCCCAGGCACACCTCCGATACCCCCCAGGCCACACCTCTGACACCCCAGGTACAACAATGACACTCCCAGGTACACCCTCGACACCCTGTACACCTCGACACTCCCAGGTACACTCCTGCATTACCCCAGGTACAATTCCTCTGACAATTCTTGCGTACACCTTCTGATACTCCGGAGGCATACCCTGACTCTCCCAGGTACAACGCTGACACTCACAGGTACACCCCAGACACTCCCAGGCACACCTCTGACACTCGCAGGTACACCTCAGACACTCCCAGGTACACCTCTGACACTCCCAGGTACACCTCTGACACTCCCAGGTACATCTCTGACACTCCCAAGTACACCTCTGCCACTCCCAGGTACACCTCTGATACTCCCAGGTACACCTCTGACACTCCCAGGTACAACTCTGATACTCCCAGGTACACCTCTGATACTCCCAGGTATACCTCTGACACTCCCAGGTACACCGCTGACACTCCCTGGTACACCGCTGACACTCCCTGGTACACCGCTGACACTCACATGTACACCCCTGACACTCCCAGGTACACCTCTGACACTCGCAGGTACACCTCAGACACTCCCAGGTACACCTCTGACATTCCCCGGTACACCTCAGACACTCTCAGGTACACCTCTTACACTCCCAGGTACACCTCTGACACTCCCAGGTACATCTCTGACACTCCCAAGTACACCTCAGCCACTCCCAGGTACACCTCCGATACTCCCAGGTACACCTCTGACACTCCCAGGTACTCCTTTGACACACCCAGATACACCTGAGACACTCCCAGGTACACCTCTGACACTCCCAGGTACACCCCTGACACTCCCAGGTACACCACTGACACTCCCAGGTACACCACTGACACTCCCAGGTACACCTCAGGCCTCCCAGGTACACCTCCTGACACTCCCTGGTTTCACCCCTGACACTCCTGAGTGCTCCTCTGACGCTTCAGGTACACCTCCTGACCTCCCAGGTACCTGTGACACTACCAGGTACACCTCTGACACTCCAGGTGCTCCTCTGATACACCAGAGTACACCTGAGACACTCCCAGGTACCTCTGACACTCCCAGAGTACACCCTGACACTCCAGGTACACCACTGATGCTCCCAGGTACACCACTAGCCAACCTCCCAGGTACACCTCAGACCTTGCTCCAGGTACACCTCTGACACTCCCAGGTACACCTCAGACACTCACAGGCACACCTCTGACACTCCCAGGTACACCTCGGACACTCACAGGTACACCTCTGACACTCCCAGGTACACATCTGACAGTCCCTGGTACACCACTGACACTCCCAGGTACACCCCTGACACTCCCAGGTACTCCGCTGATACTCCCAGGTACACCGCTGAAACTCCCAGGTACATCCCTGACACCCCCAGGTACACCTCTGACACTCGCAGGTACAACCTCTGACACTCCCAGGTACACCGCTGACACTCCCAGGTACATCCCTGACACTCCAAGGTACACCTCTGACACACGCAGGTACACCGCTGACACTCCCAGGTACACCGCTGACACTCCAAGGTACACCCCTGACACTCCCAGGTACACCTCTGACACTCCTAGGTACACCTCCGATACTCCCAGGTACACCACGGATTCTCCCAGGTACACCTCTGATACTCCCAGGTACTTCTCTGAGACTCCCTGGTTCACCTCTGACACTCCCAGTACACCTCTGACACTCCCAGATACACCTCAGACACTCCCAGGTACACCTCTGACACTCCGAGGTACTCCTCTGACGCTCCCAGGTACTCTTCTGACACTCCCAGGTACACCTCTGACACCCCCAGATACACCTCTGACACTCCCAGGTACACTGCTGACACTCCCAGGAACTCCTCTGACACTCCCAGCTACACCGCTGACACTGCCAGGTACACCTCTGACACTCCATGTACACATCAAACACTCGCAGGTACACCTCAGACACTCCCAGGTACACCTCAGACACTCCCAGGTACATCACTGGCACTCCCAGGTACACCCCTGACACTCCCAGGTATACATCTGACACTTCAGATACACCCCTGACACTCCCAGGTACACCTCGGACACTCCCAGGTACACCTCTGACACTGCCAGGTACACCTCTGACACTGGCAGGTACACCTCTGACACTCCCAGGTAAACTGCAGACACTCACAGTTACACCTCCGACACTCCCAGTTTCACCTCCGACACTCCCAGGTACACCTCCGATACCCCCAGGTACACCTCTGACACTCCCAGGTACAACAATGACACTCCCAGGTACACCTCAGACACTCCCAGGTACACTCCAGACACTCCCAGGTATACCCCTCACACTCCCAGGTACACCTCTGACACTGCCAGGTACACCGTTGACACTGCCAGGTACACCTCTCACACTCCCAGGTACATCTCAGACACTCCCAGGTACACCGTTGACACTGCCAGGTACACCTCTGACACTCCATGTACACCTTCGACACACCCAGGTACACCTCAGACACTCCCAGGTACACCTCTGACACTGCAAGGCACACCTCTGACACTCCCAGGTACACCTCTGATACTCCCAGGTATACCCCTGACACTCCCAGGTACACCGCTGACACTCCCAGGTACACCGCTGACACTGCCAGGTACACCTCTGACACTCCATGTACACCTCACACACTCCCAGGTACACCTCAGACACTCCTAGGTACACCTCAGATACTCCAAGGTACATCACTGACACTCCCAGGTACACCCCTGACACTCCCAGGTACACCGCTGACACTCCCAGGTACACCTCAGACACTCCCAGGTACACCTCTGACACTTCCAGCTACACCTCTGACACTTCCAGGTACACCTCTGACACTCCCAGGTACACCTCTGACACTCCCAGGTACACCTCAGACACTCACAGTTACACCTCAGACACTCCCAGTTTCGCCTCCGACACTCCCAGGTACACCTCCGATACCCCCATGTACACCTCTGACACTCCCAGGTACACCTCTGACACTCCCAGGTACAACAATGACACTCCCAGGTACACCTCTGACACTCCCAGGTACACCGTTGACACTGCCAGGTACACGTCTCACACTCCCAGGTACACCTCAGACACTCACAGTTACACCTCCGACACTCCCAGGTACACCTCCGACACTCCCAGGTACACCTCAGATACTCCCAGGTACACCTCTGGCACTCCCAGGTACACCTCTGACACTCCCAGGAACACCTCTGACGCTCCCAGCTACACCTCCGACACTCCCAGGTACATCTCAGACACTCCCAGGTACACCGTTGACACTGCCAGGTACACCTCTGAGACTCCATGTACACCTTCGACACATAAGAACATAAGAACATAAGAATGGAGGAAACTGCAGCGGGCCTATTGACCCATACTGGGCAGTCCCGTTTACACCCAACCCCTATTGCTCATTTGAGCATCCAACCTATGTTTGAAGCAATTCAGCGTATTCGAGTTAATGATGAAATTTGGTAACTTGTTCCATTCATCCACTACTCTGTTTCCAAACCAGTGTTTACCTATTTCACGCTTAAATCTAAATTTGTCTAATTTAAAACCATTGTTACGAGTTCGCTCCTGGTTGGATAATTTGAGTACCTTTGTAATGTCCCCTTTGTTTAGCCCTGTCTTCCACTTATACACCTCTATCAGGTCGCCCCTCGCTCTACGTCTCTCGAGGGAGTGCAAATTAAGATGCTTTAACCTGTCTCTATACTCAAGGTTCCTAATGCCCGGGATTAGTCTTGTCATTCTCCTCTGAATTCTTTCCAAGGATTCTATATCCATTCTGTAATACGGTGACCAGAACTGAACTGCGTAATCCAGGTGTGGTCTCACAAGAGCAAGATACAGTTTTAGGATGACCTCGCTAGTCTTGTAACTAACACTCCTTTGTATGAACCCAAGTACTTTATTAGCCTTGTTACGAGCAAAAACACATTGTTTACTTGGCTTAAGGTTCCTACTTATCATTACTCCTAAATCTCTCTCGCAGTCGGATTTCTCTATGGCATCGTTGTTCATCTGGTATCTGGTTTCCCTGTTTGCATCTCCTATACTGAGTACTTTACATTTGTCGACATTGAATTTCATCTGCCATTTTTCAGACCATTCGAAAAATTTGTTTAGATCTTCCTGTAGTTTTGCCGAGTCCTCTTCAGATTTGATAACACGTCCTATTTTAGTGTCATCAGCAAATTTACTTATGTTGCTGTCTATGCCGATATCTATGTCGTTTATGTATATAATAAACAATAATGGTCCAAGTACTGAGCCTTGGGGAACTCCGCTTGTGACGTTGCTCCAATGGGACTTAGTGCCGTTAATGCTCACTCGCTGTTTCCTGTCCTGTAACCACGCCCTAATCCATTTAAGGATGTCACCTTTGATGCCATGAGCTTCTACCTTTCTGAGTGGTCTTTCGTGGGGACTCGTCCGAATGCTGTAAAGTCGAGATATGCCACATCATAATTGTGCCCCTCGTCCACTGATTCGAAAACTGATGAAAAAGAATGTTAATAGATTAGTTAGGCAAGAACGTCCGCTTGTGACGTGCTGGGAATCATTGATCAATCGGTGCTTCTCCAGGTGATTTCGAATAGAGTTTGAAATGATTGGCACAGTAATTTGCCTACTATTGATGTTAGACTGATTGGGCGGTAGTTAGAGGATGAAAGTCTATCCCCTTCTTGAAAATCCAATTATTACATTACGCTATCCTCCAGGATTCGCAATTACTACACCTGTTTTTAAGGACATGTTAAACAACTTTGCTAAGGGCATACTAAGCTCTTCCTTACATTCCTTTAATACTCTGGCAAATATCTCATCGGGACCAGGTGACTTATTAGGCTTTAGTTTGTCTATTTGCTTACTAACATCGTTACTAGTCACTACTATCTCACTTAATTTGTTTTCTTCACTATCTCTGAATAGAGTCGGTGCCTCGGGTATCATGTTTAGATTTTCGGTGGTGAAAACTGTTGAAAAATATTTATTCAAATTATTGCTCATGTAGTGATGGTTTGTCAGACCACAGCTTACATCTCAGAAACTCCAGTCTGACCGGACATTAGGGAGGTCAAAAGTGTAGGGTAACTCTGCGGTTGACCAAGGATTGTAAATCAACTAGCTCCCCCTCCCATGTCACACATGTAAGAGGGCACCAGCCGGCTCTCTCCCAATATACACAATGTCCTACACCGCAGAGGGGGGGCCAGTCTTGACCCGACATTAGGGGGGTCAAGTGTAACTCTCACGGTGGACCGGGGGTTACAAATCAACTAGCTCCCCTCCCATGTGACATGTCACCACAACAGACATGTAAGAAGGCACCAGCCGACTCTCTTCCAATATACAATAACCTACTCTCTGAACAAAGGCCGGACCTGACCTCACATTAGCCAGGTCAAATGTA
Organism: Homarus americanus; assembly: GCF_018991925.1. Lineage (NCBI taxonomy): Eukaryota > Metazoa > Arthropoda > Malacostraca > Decapoda > Nephropidae > Homarus > Homarus americanus. The sequence goes on along the minus strand of NW_024733925.1, from coordinate 536 downwards.
ACCCTCGGAGCCCAACTCAAGGGGCCACAAATCAACCAGGGCCTCTCATGTCACACGGCCCCACCTGATGACTTCTCCAGAAAATACAACTTATAGTCTCTGAAAACGTCCAGACCTGACCCTACATTAGCGGGGTCAAATGAAAGGAGACCCTTCGCCGCCGCCCCCCCCGATCAGCTCAACCTGACGGCTCGCCTCCCAATATATAGGACGTCCTAGTCCTCCCTCGGGACTTTTCGCAGAGGTTGTCTTGTAACAAGGTGGCCAGCTACTACACCACCAGGCCTGCTCGAGAGAGTCAAGGGCGGAGGCAAGTCGCCTCCGGTCTGGACGAGACTTCCTCCGGCGCCCAGCTAGCAGTCTCATAGAGACAACCCAGGACTACCTGCTAGGCCTCCCCTGGTCACGTGAGTGTTTGTCAGAGCTTTCCATGGGATGAGTTACCTCGTGGGAAGTGTATTCATTTCATGTTAGTGTCCGAGAATCAGAGTGTCTAGTAACGTAATATGATGTCTAATAACGTAAATATAATGTCT
>NW_024733924.1:0-9585 GCF_018991925.1 Homarus americanus | reverse complement strand
GAGCTTGAAATGTCAAAGTATTCGTAGTAAGGAAGGATGAGTGTATCGTAGGAGAGTTATTTAGTAATAGCAGGGGACAGATTTGAGCTTTGTCAAATTGTGAACGGAGATGAGAGTGAGATATAGGTTGTTTGGTTTCAGTCTTGAGTTAGGTCGATAATGTTGACAGTGGCTGGTATAGAGGTTGGGTATGTTTGATTTGGTTTTGGAGAGTTGTGGTGTTATGAGAGGCTTTGTCTGGCGGGGGTGGGGGAGTTTGTGTTTGGGGATTGGCGGGGGTGGAGGTTGTATGTTGAGTTGAGGTGAATTACTTTTTTGCTTCGGGGGGGTTGTTGTGTGAGTGTGTATGCGTTTGCGTGGAAATGTAGTAAGGGGAGAGGGGGAGGGTTAGGATAATTGATATAAGGTCAGGTATGGTTCGGTTGCCGGGAGAGGGGAGGAGAGGAGAGGAGGGCGAGGAGAGGAGGGGGTTTTGGAGGTTGTTGGGTTAATTTATATAGTATGGAAGGATTCCTTTAGGTGTGATATGATTTGAAAAGTTGCTAATGAATAGTTGTATTGAGTCATAAGTTTTTTTTTATATTTATTTATTTGTTTTTTTTTATTTATTTTTTTTTTAGGAGGGTCGAAGGGGCTTGTTAGAAAGGTCGGGTATATTAAGTTTTTCTTTTGGGAGGATTGAAGGTGTTGATTAGTGATTGGATAGTGAGTTTGCTTTTTTTTTTGGGGAGGGATTGTGAGTAAGATTGGGTGGGTTAAGTTTTTCTTTTGGGAGGATTGAAGGTGTTGATTAGTGATTGGATGGAGAGTTAGCATTTTTTTTTTTTTTTATAGGAGGGATTGTGAGTAAGGTTGGGTGGGTTAAGTTTTTCTTTTGGGAGGATTGTAGGTTTTGTTAGTAGTTGGCAGAGTTGGGTTAATCATTGCATTCTTTCTTCCCTTTGGCTAGTAAAGGACTTCTGCAATTGCGGTAGGCTCTTGCAGGTATTGTGAGTTCTGGCCCCATTCTTGAGGGAGAGGGTTTGTGTACAGGTACATTGCACCCCTCCCCGACCTTATTGGCTAAAGGAGGCGTTCAATGTCGTCTGCAATTTGGTACCGTTTTTATTAGGTAACATTCTTGAGGGAGAGGGCTTGCGTACAGGCACTGTGGAACTCTCCCCGACCTTATTGGCTAAGGGAAACGTACATGTCATCCGAGTTAGTATGGGATGGGTAAGTTAGGTATTTGTTTTGGGAGGAGTGATAGGGTGTGGTTAGTTAATGGTAGAATGGTTATTTTTATTTTGTGTGGGATTGCTAGTAACGGCTGGGTATGTTAGGTTTTTGTTTTGGGAGGAGTGATGGGGTGTGGTTAGTTAATGGTAGAATGGTTATTTTTTATTTTGTGTGGGATTGCTAGTAATGGCTGGGTACATTAGGTTTTTATTTTGGGGGGATTGTTAGGGTTTTTTCTTTTCTTTACTTTTTTTTTGGGGGAGGTTAGTGCAGGTTGAGGGTTAGTTTTTTTTTTTTTTTTTTTTTTTTTTGAGTGGTCTTGAGTTTGAGTTGGTGGCGTGGGGTTTGGAGTGAGGGGGGAGGAGGGAATCGTTGGGTGAGGGTTAAGGAGAGGTTAGGTTTAATTTGGGGGGGAATTTTTTTTTTTTTGGGTGTGGTTATAGGGAAGTTATTAATACAAGGGAGGTGGGAGGGGAGTGTTTGGTCTGTTTAGTATGGAGGGATTTCTGTCTCTGAATCTGCGTGGGAGTATGATGTTGTCGAAATAATCCTGCCATTGAGGGTAAGTAGTGAGGAGTGATTCTATTTGTTTGTCACCTAGTTGTCTCCAGTAGATGTTAAGTGGGGGGACGGAGCTGAGTTCATGTAGATGACTATTTCGGGTGAAGGATGACCAGTGTGTGTTATGGATGAATCTTAGTGCTTTGTTTTGTATGACTTGAAGTTTCTTGGCGCTTGATGGTGGTGCTAGCTGGAGTGTGTTAGGTGCATAAGTCAATAGTGGGCGTATGAGGGCTTTGAATAGGTGTGTTTTGGTTTTGATTGATGCGGTTCTGAATCTGTATATATTCCCGAGTGTTTTCTTTGCGATCAAAGCCTTCATATTGGTGTGTAGTGTCATGGTGAGGGTGTTGTTGAATGTGACTCCTAGGATTGTGTTTGTTCGTTTGATAGTTATAGGTGAAGGGTAGGCGATGTAGGGGTTTAGGTAAATGTGACGTGGTTGTCGTCTTTTGGTGCCGAAGTAGGTGATTTGTGCTTTGTTCGGGTTGGTTTGTATTCGCCATCGGAGTTCCCATTGTGTAACTTGTTCGAGTTCCCTGTTAGCTTTGTCTGTTAGGTGATCAAGAGTTCTGTGTCTGACTAGTTGGGTTACATCGTCGGCGTACTGTATTGTCAGAGAGTCGATGTGTAAGGGGTCGGGTAAGTCGTTTGTGTAAAGAATGTATAGTGTTGGGGACAGGACTGATCCTTGTGGGACTCCTGCATGCAGTGTGAAGTGGTCAGAGTAGGCAGGTGTGACTTTTATCCTCATTTTTCTGTCTGTTAGGAAGTTACATAGTAATTGTTGTGATTTTTGAGGGAGGTTAAAATTGGTGCATATCTTGTACTTTAATCCATCGTGCCAAACTGTGTCGAAGGCTTTTTGTACGTCTTTTGTAATGAGTGCTATCTTGTATGCATCTTTGTTCATGTGGAGGTAGTTTGTGATTATATTGAGTGCGTCTTGAGTTGAGTGGTGTGCTCTGAAGCCGAACTGCTTGTAGGACAGTAGTTGTTCATCTTCAAGGTGGTATCTGAGGCGGGTGTTGTATAGTCTTTCAAAAGTTTTGCCTAAGACTTCTAGTATGCTGATCGGTCTGTAGTTTTGAGGATCTGTTGGGTTTTTGTTTGGTTTAGGTATCATGACGGCTGTGGCTGTCTTAAAGAGCTTTGGGAAGTATCCTGTAGCCAGTTGGGTGTTGTAGAGGTATGTAATGGCTGTGATTGTTTCTCGGGGCAGGTGCTTCAGGATTGCTTGACCAATATTGCTGTCACCTGGTGTTTTCTTTTTGGTTTTGTCCAGTGCTTGTGCGACTTCTGTTGGGGTGAAAGGAGCAGTGAGGGTGTGGTCCTGTGTGAGAGTGGAGGTATCTATTGTGTTGTCAGGAGTTGTTCTGTCGTGAAGTGTTTGCATGTGTGTGGTGATGTTGTTTATGTGGTTTAAGATGTACCTTTGTTGTGTGGGGGGGTGTGGGTGGAAAATGTGTTCCCAGTGTTGTTTTAGTGTTTGTGCTACTCGGCTGGCTCATTGATTTTCCTACCATTTACTAGCAGGTGATCAAAGGGGAGTTTCGCAGTTCCTTTCAGCCTGGCGATCCTTTGCCAAAATTCTCGGGGGTTATGTGTTCTGTGTTCTTGGGCAGCCTCTACGAGTTTTGCCCAGTGAACCTCATGATCTTGACGGAGGCTATGGATGATGTGTGTTCTTAGTGTGGAGATGTCTGTGGAAACTGGTGCTAGGTTAAGTTTGTTTAGTTCGAATCGTGTCCTGTAGCAGTGAAGTAGGCGTTGAGTTCTTATGGAGGGTGTGAAGGAGTATTTTTTCTTGAACCGGTGTTTAGGAATGTGGGTATCTGCTATGGCGGTGATAGTGTTGAAAAGGTGTGTCCAGGTTTCCTCAATCATCCTAGTGGGTTGGTGTTCGAGGTTGAGAGTGTATTGTTGTTCAGAGAGTGTTTTCTTGAAGGCATCCCAATCTGCGTGTTGATACTGGTATTGAGGTGAGGTTGCTGGGAGGAGGATGGGATTGTTGGAGAGGTGAAGAGTGATGGGAATGTGGTCTGAGCCTGATAGGGGGCCGGGAGTGATGTAGTGTTGGAATTGGAGGGCAGGGGTGTTGGTGATGACGATGTCTGGAGTGCCTTTGCCGTGAGCAGCGTAGAATGTGGGGAAGAAAGGGCCAATGTGGTGAAGGTTTTTGTGAGTGACCAAAGCGTGTAGTTGTTGGCCATGGGGGTCGATGCGGTTGTGTTGGAATGCGGTGTGGTGTGCATTGAGGTCGGCCATTAGTATTACAGGTAGGTGTGAGTTGTTAAAGATGGAGTTTAGGTCTGTGAATGGGATACGCGAGTTAGGTCTTGAGTATGTTGTGCAGATGATAATCTGTCCGTGTTGAGTGTAGATCTTGGCGGCCATGAAGTGTTTGAAGGCAAAGTTGGTGATGAATTCGTGTTTCATGGAGGATCTGATGAGGATTGCAACGCCCTCGAATAGTTCGTGGGGTGATTGTCTGCTTGTGTAGCCGAAGTGCTTGATTTTGGTGTCTGTGCATATTGAGTTGAGGAGGAGGATGTCTGGGTTGTGTTCTTGTATGAGGAGAGAGATGGCATGTCTGTTTGAGTGATATGCTCTACAGTTGTATTGCATAATGGTGATCATGTTGTATAATTTGTTACTTATATGAGATTGAAATTCTGGGGTGCAGAGATGAGGTCTAACTTGTCGAGTGACTGTGAGCGAGGTCTGAGTGAGGTGTATGTAGGTGAGGGATGGGCGGTTACGTGACTGTGTGTGTCGGGGAGTCGGGAAGAGGAGTGGAGTGTGCTAGGTTCGTGTCGGGGTTGTTTCCTGTTTTCTTTGGGGTAGTGCCGAATAGATTTACTTTAATTATAGATTTAGTTGGATGTGTGTATTTTATAATTCTTTTGCAGTCAGGTGTGTAGGAAGAAAGGGGGGAGGTGTTTTTCCTCTTAGGCCTAGTGGTCTTGACCACCATTTCAGTGGGGGGATGGGCAGCCATTTTATTCTTGGGAGTCTGAGGTGTTAGGGGAAGATTGGGTTTGGTTCGGAGTTTGGAGGTTCGGGAGTTCATCGTAGTCGTGTGGGAAAAGTCAGGTGTAGGCAAGGTCAAGGTGGAGGGGTCGGGAGGTTTTCGACTGATTACTCCGGGGGGTGAGGTAACAGTAGGTTGGTGAGATAAGTCAGGTGTGGGCATGGCAGAAGTGGAGGGGCGGAGGGAGATTGCAGTGGCTTCTCTGGGGGGAGGGGGTGGCATGCTGGTCCGGTCGGGGATGGGGGCAGTGGGGAAGATGAGGTCGGGACCGGTTCTGAAGGAATCAGGAATGTGTATGGTAGGGAGGCCGTTCTCCCTCAAACCATCAATTGCCAGTTTCAGAAAAAGAGACCTGTTTCCGTTGCTTAGGGTATGTGCCAGAAGTATGATGGTGGTGATTTTTGCGTCCATGTCGGAGGAGGGTGGGGGGGCGGTCACGTTGTTGGTCCAGCAAGTGCGGGTGGGGAGGGCCGAGGCAGTAGGGAGTGAGTGGTGGGGAGGTGGAGGTGGTGCTGTAGGAGGTGATCGGCGGGGAGGGAGTGGTGTTGTGCTATTGTCGAGTCTAATTTTGCACTTGTTGCTGATGGCAGCGTGAGGGCCTTTGCAGTTGCAGCATTTTGTTACCGTGGCAGTGCAGTTTCGGTATGAGTGGCCTTGATTGGCACACTTTGAGCAGGTTATTGTATTACTGCAACGGTTGGTGTTGTGCCCGAATTGATAGCAATTAAAACATTGGTGTACCTGTATGTAATGTTGAAATTCAATGTCTCTTGAGGGGATGATATTGCTGCCGATTTTAATTCCGTATGATTTTAATTTGATGGCGTCAGTTTGAGTAGCCGTAGTGATTTTTAACATGGGGAGAGTTCCCATCCGGGCTGCATATGTCATTTGGGGGGTGTTTTGTGAGTTGAGTTCTGTCAATAGGTTAGGGTTGTCAAGGATCTGAGGAATGACTTTCCTACATATGAGGGTGCATTTTGCGCGGTATTCGGGTGAACTGAGGACCGTTAGGCCATTGTCCCTCAGTCTATTGTTCACTGCTGGGGAGTGGAATAGGTCGGCATCTTCATCAGTTTGTACAAATATTTTGACAATGTCGTCATTGGTGAAGGAACGGATCTGAAATATACATGTCAGCTGGAAAATAAGTGAGGCGAGGTCGGTGCACGGTTGGATGGTACGGTCCACTTTGATTTTAATTGAAGGCATGTTACCTGTTTGATTTGGAGATTTATGGAGATCTCCCCTAACAGTCCCTAATTTCCTGCGCCCCTCACGTAGGGGAGGCCCTGCACTATCACAGGGGTCCCCAGGCGAATCGGCAGGCTGTGCTGTCCCTCCACCCTTCACACAAACACGCACTAGCGAGGTGTGGGGACAGAGGGCGTTTCCAGACGAATACTCCCCTGTACGTCAGCTGACAGGGGAATAGGTCCTTTCACGGCACGGAAGAGAAGGATTAGAGTAGAAGAAAAAGGTCTGAAAACTCACTGCCGACTCTCTCTTCACACCAAGCCCCTCAGCAGCATTCGGGGTTCCTAAGGGAGGTCCGATACTGTAGGAGAGGCTCAATGTGTTGATTGAATCAACAGAATTGTCAGTAGGAAAATGGCGGTTAGGAGCTTGGGTTTTCCAGGGTACGTGGGAAGGTGGGATAGGTCCAATGTCTAGCCAATCAGCTGTGACTGTTCCTTCTCCGGCTTCCACTTCGCTCTGACTTCTACTGCTCCTGATTGCGACTGCTCCCGACTGCGACTGGCGACTCACTCTGTAATCGCGAAGAAAGAAAGAAAAATGCTAGTGACAGGGGGGAAGGAGGTTCAGAGGAAGAATAAAGGGAGGATGGAAGTGAATTTTAGAAGGAGAGAACAGGTGCAGTGGCTAAACACCGCTTGCGTGAGGGGGTAGGCAAAATGCCCCGAGGGTGCAACAACAACAACAATCAGGACGAGGCAGAGGGAGGGCGGGAGCAGGTCCGAGCAAGCAAAGGGCCAACGCAGGTGTTCTGATTGTCGTCTTAGCTCGGGCAGTGTTGGCAGAGCGTAGGAAGAACCGCCCCGCCACGGCGGCGGCGCAAGCCGAGAAACGCAAGTGGACGGACGCACAGGCACACACGATCAAAGCAAACAGAGAAGGTGAAAATATAGAAATTTTGCTAGTCGTAGGGTTGTTTGGATAAAGATGAAGGTAAAGTCTTTGAGCTATGTCAAAGAGGAACGGAGCGAGTTGGAGGAAGGGTTTTGAATCTTTGAGCTTGAAATGTCAAAGTATTCATAGTAAGGAAGGATGAGCGTATCGTAGGAGAGTTTTTAGTAATAGCAGCAGACAGATTTGAGCTTTTTTGTCAAATTATGAACGGAGACGAGAATGAGATATAGGCTGAATGGTTTCAGTCTTGAGTTAGGTCGATTTTATTGAGAATTGGATGTCACAGACGTTGGGTATGTTTTGATTTGTTTCTGAGAGTTGTGGGTCTTTCAGCTATGTCAGAGAGAAATGGAGAGAGTTGGAGGAAGAGTTTTGAATCTTTGAGCTTGAAATGTCAAAGTATTCGTAGTAAGGAAGGATGAGTGTATCGTAGGAGAGTTATTTAGTAATAGCAGGGGACAGATTTGAGCTTTGTCAAATTGTGAACGGAGATGAGAGTGAGATATAGGTTGTTTGGTTTCAGTCTTGAGTTAGATCGATAATGTTGACAGTGGCTGGTATAGAGGTTGGGTATGTTTGATTTGGTTTTGGAGAGTTGTGGTGTTATGAGAGGCTTTGTCTGGCGGGGGTGAATTAGAATTGCTTAGGGGGGGTTGTTGTGTGAGTGTGTATGCGTTTGCGTGGAAATGTAGTAAGGGGAGAGGGGGAGGGTTAGGATAATTGTTATAAGGTCAGGTATGGTTCGGTTGTCGGGAGGAGGGGGGAGGAGAGGAGAGGAGAGGGGAGGCGAGGAGAGGAGAGGGGGGCTTTGGAGGTTGTTGGGTTAATTTATAGTATGGAAGGATTCCTTAGGTGTGATATGATTTGTGTTGCTAATGAATAGTTGTATTGAGTCATAGGTTTTTTTTTTTTTTTTTTTAGGAGGGTCGAAGGGCTTGTTAGAAAGGTCGGGTATATTAAGTTTTTCTTTGGGAGGATTGAAGGTGTTGATTAGTGATTAGTGAGTTAGGTTTTTTTTTTTTTTTTTTTTTTTTTTGAGGGATTGTGAGTAAGATTGGGTGGGTTAAGTAGTTCTTTTGGGAGGATTGAAGGTGTTGATTAGTGATTGGATGGAGAGTTAGCATTTTTTTTTTATATAGGAGGGATTGTGAGTAAGGCTGGGTGGGTTAAGTTTTTCTTTTGGGAGGATTGTAGGTTTTGTTAGTAGTTGGCAGAGTTGGGTTAATCATTGCATTCTTTCTTCCCTTTGGCTAGTAAAGGACTTCTGCAATTGCGGTAGGCTCTTGCAGGTATTGTGAGTTCTGGCCCCATTCTTGAGGGAGAGGGTTTGTGTACAGGTACATTGCACCCCTCCCCGACCTTATTGGCTAAAGGAGGCGTTCAATGTCGTCTGCAATTTGGTACCGTTTTTATTAGGTAACATTCTTGAGGGAGAGGGCTTGCGTACAGGCACTGTGGAACTCTCCCCGACCTTATTGGCTAAGGGAAACGTACATGTCATCCGAGTTAGTATGGGATGGGTAAGTTAGGTAGTTAGTATGGTAGAATGGGTATTGCTAGTGTGGGTATGTTAGGTTTTTGTTTTGGGAGGAGTGATAGGGTGTGGTTAGTTAGTGGTAGAATGGTTATTTTTTATTTTGTGTGGGATTGCTAGTAATGGCTGGGTACATTAGGTTTTTATTTTGGGGGATTGTTAGGGTTTTTTTCATTTGGGGGGGAGGTTAGCAGGCTGAGTGGGTTAGTTTTTTTTTTTTTTTTTTTTTTTTTTTTTTGAGTGGTCTTGAGTTTGAGTTGGTGGCGTGGGGTTTGGAGTGAGGGGGGAGGAGGGAATCGTTGGGTGAGGGTTAAGGAGAGGTTAGGTTTAATTTGGGGGGGAATTTTTTTTTTTTTGGGTGTGGTTATAGGGAAGTTATTAATACAAGGGAGGTGGGAGGGGAGTGTTTGGTCTGTTTAGTATGGAGGGATTTCTGTCTCTGAATCTGCGTGGGAGTATGATGTTGTCGAAATAATCCTGCCATTGAGGGTAAGTAGTGAGGAGTGATTCTATTTGTTTGTCACCTAGTTGTCTCCAGTAGATGTTAAGTGGGGGGACGGAGCTGAGTTCATGTAAATGACTATTTCGGGTGAAGGATGACCAGTGTGTGTTATGGATGAATCTTAGTGCTTTGTTTTGAATGACTTGAAGTTTCTTGGCGCTTGATGGTGGTGCTAGCTGGAGTGTGTTAGGTGCATAAGTCAATAGTGGGCGTATGAGGGCTTTGAATAGGTGTGTTTTGGTTTTGATTGATGCGGTTCTGAATCTGTATATATTCCCGAGTGTTTTCTTTGCGATCAAAGCCTTCATATTGGTGTGTAGTGTCATGGTGAGGGTGTCGTTGAATGTGACTCCTAGGATTGTGTTTGTTCGTTTGATAGTTATAGGTGAAGGGTAGGTGATGTATGGGTTTAGGTAAATGTGACGTGGTTGTCGTCTTTTGGTGCCGAAGTAGGTGATTTGTGCTTTGTTCGGGTTGGTTTGTATTCGCCATCGGAGTTCCCATTGTGTAACTTGTTCGAGTTCCCTGTTAGCTTTGTCTGTTAGGTGATCAAGAGTTCTGTGTCTGACTAGTTGGGTTACATCG
>NW_024733923.1:0-24133 GCF_018991925.1 Homarus americanus | reverse complement strand
CCTCATTTGTGTGTATATCCTTGAGTAATACTTTATATATGTATTGTGTGTATACTTTGTATGGATATGTGATATGTGTATTATATGTACTATATTTAATTATATTGTATACACGTTGTTGTATTAGTATAGTCTGAGGTGTGTAAAGGTGTATGTATACTCTATTCTGTGTGTGTATATACAGTTAGTGTATGTGTTGTATATCCGTCTATGGTAATTTTTGTTCCTCATACACTATACACCGTGTATTAAATGAGCCTTAGTTTACCAGGTATAGTGTTGTGTTATTTATCACACCTCACCTGTCACCTCTCCTCACCCCTCACCTATCCTTCCCTCTCCTCCAACCACTCGACCTTCCCCTCTCTCTCTCTCTCTCTCTCTCTCTCTCTCTCTCTCTCTCTCTCTCTCTCTCTCTCTCCTTACACACAGTGGCGACAACAAAAGATGATACAGGTGGAATGAGGTGATTAGAGTAGGGTGTACCTGTGAGAGACAGACAGACAGACAGACAGACAGAGCAGAGACATATATATATAGCCTGGTCCATATCTTGCCTGTCTGTGTCGTCTCTGCTGTCACTACGCCTGGCCACTGTCTCTCTGTCTGTCATGCCCCGCTGTCACTATCTTGGCCAATCTGTCTGTCAACTCCTGTCTCTCTGTCATCTCTAGTGTGTGTGGGGGGTGTCTGTATATGTTGTTAATTCCTCCTCCTCTCCTCCTTGCTCCTCCTCCTCCTCCTCCTTCTCCTCCTCCTCCTCCTTCCTCCTCCTCCTCCTCCTCCTCCTCCTCCTCCTGCTCCTCTTCCTCCTCTCCTCCTCCTTCTTGCTCCTCCTCCTCCTCCTCCCCTCCCTGCTCCTCCTCCCTCCTCCTCCTCCTCTCCTCCTCCTCCTTCTCCTCCTCTTCCCTCCTCCTCTTCCTCCTCCTCCTCCTCCGGTCCCCCTCTCCTCCTCCTCCGTCCCCCCCTCCTCCTCCTCCTCCCTCCTCCTCCTCCTCCTCCTCCTGCTCCTCCTCTACCTCCTCCTCCTCCTCCTCCTCCTCCTCCTCCTCTTCCTTCCTCCTCCTCTTCCTCCTCCCTCTTCTCCCCCTCCTCCTCCTCCAGTCCCCCTCCTCTGCCTCCTCCTCCTCCTCTCCTCCTCCTCCTCCCTCCTCCTCCTCCTCCTCCTCCTCCCTCCCTCCTCTTCCCCTCTTCCTCTCTTACTCGTCCTCCTCCTCTTCCTCTCCTCTTCCTCCCCCTCCCTCCTCCTCCTCCGTCCCCACTCCTCCTGCTCCTCCTCCTCCTCCTCCCTCCTCTCCTCCTCCCCTCCTCCTCTTCTCCTCCTCTTCCTCCCTCCCCTCTTCCTCCCCTCCTCCTCCTCCTCCTCCTCCCTCCTCCTCCTCCTCCTCCTGCTCCTCCTCTTCCTCCTCCTCTTCCCTCCCCCTCCTCCTCCCCCTCCTCCTCCTCCTCCGGTCCCCCCTCCTCCTGCTCCTCCTCCTCCTCCTCCTCCCCTCTTCCTCCTCTTACTCCTCCTCCTCCTCCTCCTCCTCCTCCTCCTCCTCCTCCTCCTCCTCCTCCTCCCTCCACTCACTGACAGCTCTCCTTTATCTCCCGACATTTAACCTTTACTGAGCATGGCTAATGTGACCTGGTCCTGTTGTGTGTGTGTGTGTATGTGTGTGTACATGTTGATGTGTGTACATGCTGGTGTGTGTACATGTTGGTGTATATACATGTTGGTGTGTGTACATGCTGGTGTGTACATGCTGGTGTGTGTACATGCTGGTGTGTACATGCTGGTGTGTGTACTTGCTGGTGTGTGTACCTGTTGGTGTGTGTGACCTGTTGGTGTGTGTACATGCTGGTGTGTGTGCATGTTGGTGTGTATCATGTTGGTGTGTGTACATGCTGGTGTGTGTACATGCCGGTGTGTGTACTTGCTGGTGTGTGTGTACATGCTGGTGTGTGTGTGCATGGTGTGTGTACCTGCTGGTGTGTGTACCTGCTGGTGTGTGTACCTGTTGGTGTGTGTACCTGTTGGTGTGTGTACATGCTGGTGTGTGTACATGCTGGTGTGTGTACATGTTGGTGTGTGTACCTGCTGTGTGTGTACATGCTGGTGTGTGTACCTGTTGGTGTGTGTACATGCTGGTGTGTGTACATGCTGGTGTGTGTGCCTGTTGGTGTGTGTACATGCTGGTGTGTGTGTACCTGTTGGTGTGTGTACATGCTGGTGTGTGTACATGCTGGTGTGTGTACATGTTGGTGTGTACCTGCTGGTGTGTGTACATGCTGGTGTGTGTACCTGTTGGTGTGTACATGCTGGTGTGTGTACATGCTGGTGTGTGTACCTGTTGGTGTGTGTACATGTGGTGTGTTTACATGCTGGTGTGTGTACATGCTGGTGTGTGTACATGTGGTGTGTGTGCACCTGCTGGTGTGTGTACCTGCTGGTGTGTGTACCTGTTGGTGTGTGTACCTGTTGGTGTGTGTACATGCTGGTGTGTGTACTGGTGTGTGTACATGTTGGTGTGTGTACCTGCTGGTGTGTGTGTACATGCTGGTGTGTACCTGTTGGTGTGTGTACATGCCGGTGTGTGTACATGCTGGTGTGTGTACATGTTTGTGTGTACCTGCTGGTGTGTGTACATGCTGGTGTGTGTACCTGTTGGTGTGTTTACATGCTGGTGTGTGTACAGCTGGTGTGTGTCCTGTTGGTGTCTGTACCTGGTGTGTACATGCTGGTGTGTGTGTACATGCTGGTGTGTGTACCTGTTGGTGTGTTTACATGCTGGTGTGTATGCTGGTGTGTGTACCTGTGGTGTGTGTGTACCTGTTGGTGTGTGTACATGCTGGTGTGTGTGTGGTGTGTGTGTACCTGTTGGTGTGTGTACATGCTGGTGTGTGTACATGCTGGTGTGTGTGTACCTGTTGGTGTGTGTACCTGTTGGTGTGTGTGTACATGCTGGTGTGTGTACATGCTGGTGTGTGTACCTGTTGGTGTGTTTACATGCTGGTGTGTGTACATGCTGGTGTGTGTACCTGTTGGTGTCTGTACCTGCTGGTGTGTGTACCTGCTGGTGTGTGTACCTGTTGGTGTGTGTACCTGTTGGTGTGTGTACATGCTGGTGTGTGTGTACATGCTGGTGTGTGTACCTGTTGGTGTGTGTGACCTGTTGGTGTGTGTACATGCTGGTGTGTGTACCTGTTGGTGTCTGTACCTGTTGGTGTGTGTGACCTGTTGGTGTGTGTACCTGTTGGTGTGTGTACATGCTGGTGTGTACATGCTGGTGTGTGTACCTGTTGGTGTGTCTGTACCTGTTGGTGTGTGTACCTGCTGGTGTGTGTACCTGTTGGTGTGTGTGTACCTGTTGGTGTGTGTACATGCTGGTGTGTACCTGTTGGTGTGTGTACCTGTTGGTGTGTGTACATGCTGGTGTGTGTGTACTGTTGGTGTGTGTACCTGTTGGTGTGTGTACATGCTGGTGTGTGTACATGCTGGTGTGTGTACCTGTTGGTGTGTTTACATGCTGGTGTGTGTACATGCTGGTGTGTGTACCTGTTGGTGTCTGTACCTGTTGGTGTGTGTACCTGCTGGTGTGTGTACCTGTTGGTGTGTGTGTACCTGTTGGTGTGTGTACATGCTGGTGTGTGTACATGCTGGTGTGTGTGCCTGTTGGTGTGTGTACATGCTGGTGTGTGTACATGCTGGTGTGTGCTGTTGGGTGTCTGTACCTGTTTGGTGTGTGTACATGCTGTGTGTGTGCCTGTTGGTGTGTGTGACATGCTGGTGTGTGTACCTGCTGGTGTGTGTACCTGTTGGTGTGTGTACCTGTTGGTGTGTGTACTGTTGGTGTGTGTACATTTGGTGTGTGTACCTGTTGGTGTGTGCTGTGCTGGTGTGTGTAAAAGTTCGTGAGGATTTATTTGTATTCTCTTTGTTTAGTGATTTTGTTGGTCGTTAATTCACGGGTGTGGGTGTGTGTGTGTGTGTGCGTGTGTGTGTGTGTGTGTGTGTGTGTGTGTGTGTGTGTGTGTGTGTGTGTGTGTGTGTGTGTGTGTGTGTGTGTGTGTGTGTGTGCTCTCTTACACACACACACACACACCATCGTCTCTCTCAACATTTCTCTCTTTAATTTTATTAGGAATTTTTGTGATGCAAATTAACAGTCTCTCTCTCTCTCTCTCTCCTCTCTCTCTCTCTCTCCTCTCTCTCTCACATTATCATCACCATAAGCCACAGGTCAGAGGTCACCCAGCTTATTAAAAGGTCATTTCAATAGTGTATATGTTGACCTTTTCACTTCAACCTCTATTTAACCTCTTCCACTATTCCACCCGTCTATTACTAGTCTATTACATTCTATTTAAATCTATTACCCGTCTATTACCTCCGTCTATTAACCCCGTCTATTACCCCGTCTATTACCCCATCTATTACCCCGTCTATACCCGTCTATTACTCAGTCTATTAACCCCATCTATTAACCTCGTCTATTACCCCTTCTATTACCCGTCTATTACCCCCGTCTATTACCCCGTCTATTAACCCGTCTGTTCCCCATCTATTCCCCGTCTATTCCCCGTCTATTCCCCCGTCTATTACCCCGTCTATTACCCCGTCTATTACCCCTGTCTATTGCCCCGTCTATTCCCGTCTTCCCCCGTCTGTTCCCGTCTATTACCCCGTCTATTACCCCGTCTATTCCACCGTCTATTAACGTCTATTAACCCGTCTATTAACCGTCTGTGCTTAAATCTATTACCCCCGTCTATTACCCCTGTCTATTACTTTGTCTATTACTTAGATCTGTTATTTAGTCTATTAACCGTCTATTAACCCGTCTTTAGCCTGTGCTATTGTCCTTTAGTCTTTGCTGGTCTGTGCCCGTCTATTGCTGTCTATTGACTCTGTTCTATTCTTTAGTCTGTTTATTACGTCTGTTACCCGTCTGTTACTTGTCTATTTTTCGTTCTTGTCTGTTCCCGTCTATCCTTTATTTCTCTTTAATTGGTCTTTAGTCTATTACTTTGTCTGTTAGATCTCAATATTTGTCTATTGCCCGTCTATTACCCCATCTATTACTTGGTCCCTGTTCTATTAGTCTATTGCCCGTCTATTGTCTGCTTTATCTGTTCTTTGGAGTCTGTTACCCTGTCTGTTCCCCAGTCTGTTACCTTGTCTGTTACTTTGTCTATTAATGTCTGTACTTTAGTCCTCGTCTATTGTTAGTCTATTAATGTCTGTTAACCCCGTCTATTAACCCTGTCTATACCCCGTCTGTACCCCCATCTATTACCCCCGTCTGTACCCCCCGTCTATTAACCCCGTCTATTACCCGTCTATTACCCCCGTCTATTACCCCCTCTATTACCCGTCTATTACCCCGTCTATTAACTCCGTCTATTACCCCCATCTATTAACCCGTCTATTACCCCGTCTATTAACCCGTCTATTACCCCCGTCTATTACCCCGTCTATTAACCGTCTATTACCCCCGTCTATTAACCCGTCTATTACCCCGATCTATTAACCCCGTCTATTACCCCCATCTATTAACCCCGTCTTTTAACCGTCTATTAACCAGTCTATTAACCCGTCTATTACCCCGTCTGTACCCCCGTCTATTAACCCGTCTATTACCCGTCTATTACCCCGTCTATTAACCCCGTCTATTAACCCGTCTATTTACCCCATCTATTCCCGTCTATTAACCCCGTCTATGTTATCTCCCCGTCTATTACTCCGTCTATTACCCCGTCTATTACCCCCGTCTATTACCCCCGTCTATTAACGTCTATTCGCCCGTCTATTACCCCGTCTATTAACCCGTCTATTAACCCGTCTATTAACCCGTTTATTACCCCATTTGCTTCGTCTATTCACCCGTCTATTACCCCGTATAACCCCATCTATTACCCCGTCTATTAACCTGCGTCTTAACCCCGTCTATTGTCTATTAACCCCGTCTATTACCCCATTTCGTCTATTAACCGGTTCCTCCTGCAGGTGATGAGGAAGGCGGCAGGGCCCAAGGAACTCCTCGGCAGGGTCGGGGGTCAGGTTGGTATCCCTCCAGGTTCTGTCTATCCTCAAGAGATCATCCTGCAGCTAAGGGACGTGTCACCTGTCCAAAGTTCAGCTCCTTGCTCACCAACACCTGATACGTGAGTCCTGTCAGTGAGAGTCCTATTAGAGTCCTGTGAGAGTCCTATTTGGGTCATGTGAGAGTCCTATTAGAGTTCTGTGAGAGTTCTGTGAGAGTCCTATTTGGGTCATGTGAGAGTCCTATTAGAGTCCTGTGAGAGTTCTGTGAGAGTCCTATTAGAGTCCTGTGAGAGTTCTGTGAGAGTCCTATTTGGGTCATGTGAGAGTCCTATTAGAGTCCTGTGAGAGTTCTGTGAGAGTCCTATTAGAGAGCTATTACAGTCCTGTGAGTCCTATTAGAGTCCTGTGGGAGTGCTATGAGAGTCCTGTGAGAATGCTATTTGAGTCCTATTAGAGTCCTATTAGAGTCCTGTGAGAGTCCTATTAGAGTCCTGTGAGAGTCTATTAGAGTCCTGTGAGAGTGCTATTTGAGTCCTATTAGAGTCCTATTAGAGTCCTGTGAGAGTCCTATTAGAGTCCTGTGAGAGTCCTATTTGAGTCCTGTGAGAGTGCTATTTGAGTCCTGTGAGAGTCCTGTGAGAGTCCTATTTGAGTCCTGTGAGAGTGCTATTAGAGTCCTGTGAGAATGCTATTTGAGTCCTATTAGAGTCCTATTAGAGTCCTGTGAGAGTCCTATTAGAGTCCTGTGGGGTGCTATGAGAGTCCTGTGAGGCCAGTCCTATTAGTCCTATTAGAGTCCTGTGAGAGTCCTATTAGAGTCTGTGAGAGTCCTATTTGAGTCCTGTGAGAGTGCTATTTGAGTCCTGTGAGAGAGTCCTGTGAGAGTCTATTTGAGTCCTGTGAGAGTGCTATTTCAGTCCTGTGAGAGTGCTATTAGAGTCCTGTGAAGTCCTATTTGAGTCCTGTGAGAGTGCTATTAGAGTCCTGTGAGAGTCCTATTAGAGTCCTGTGAGAGTCCTGTGAGAGTCCTATTAGAGTCCTATTAGAGTCCTATTGGGTCCTGTGAGAGTCCTATTAGAGTCCTGTGAGAGTCTGTTTGAGTCCTGTGAGAGTGCTATTAGTCCTGTGAGCCCTGTTGAGTCCTTGAGAGTCCTGTGGGAGTCCTATTGAGTCCTGTGAGAGTCCTATGAGTCCTGTGAGAGTCCTATTTGAGTCCTGTGAGAGTGCTATTAGAGTCCTGTGAGGTCCTATTTGAGTCCTGTGAGAGTCCCTATTTGAGTCCTGTGGGGGTGCTATTAGAGTCTGTGAGGTCTTTGAGTCCTATTAGGAGTCCTGTGAGAGTCCTATTAGAGGTCCTGTGAGAGTCCTATTAGAGTCCTGTGAGAGTCCTATTTGAGTCCTGTGAGGCTGTTAGAGTCCTGTGAGAGTGCTATTAGAGTCCTGTGAGAGTCCTGTGAGAGTCCTATTTGGAGTCCTTGAGAGTCCTATTAGATTCCTGTGAGAGTCCTATTTGAGTCCTGTGGTCCTATTGAAGTCCTGTGAGAGTCCTATTAGAGTCCTGTGGGGAGTCCTATTTGAGTCCTGTGAGAGTGCTATTAGGGTCCTGAGGTAGTGTTGAGAGTCCTGTGAGAGTGCTATTAGAGTCCTGTGAGAGTCCTGTGAGAGTCCTATTTGAGTCCTGTGAGAGTCCTATTAGAGTCCTGTGAGAGTCCTATTAGAGTCCTGTGAGAGTCCTATTAGAGTTATGTTGGTTCTGGTGAAGTTCTCTTGGGTTCTATTAGAGTCCTGTTAGAGATCTAATAGTCCTGATAGAGTCCTACTAGAGTCCTACCACAGTCATAGCAGATCTTAACCCCTCATAACTATATATGTGAGTCCTACCTGGAGAGTCCTACCTGGAGAGTCCTACCTGGAGAGTCCTACCTGGAGAGTCCTACCTGGAGAGTCCTACCTGGAGAGTCCTACCTGGAGAGTCCTACCTGGAGAGTCCTACCTGGAATGTAACTCATCCTAAATTTCCCGTGAGATCCTACGATAGATGTCCTGTTAGCCAGATATTACCGTTGACGCCCTTCTGTTGGTTTTCCGGGATCTTTAATCTGTTGTGGTGTACCGTTGATGCCTTTCTGTTGTGATGTACCGTTGACGTCCTTCTGTTATGATGTACCGTTGACGTCCTTCTGTTGTGATGTACCGTTGACGTCCTTCTGTTGTGATGTACCGTTGACGTCCTTCTGTTGTGATGTACCGTTGACGTCCTTCTGTTGTGGTGTACCGTTGACGTCCTTCTGTTGTGGTGCCGTTGACGTCCTTCTGTTGTGATGTACCGTTGACGTCCTTCTGTTGTGGTGTACCGTTGACGTCCTTCTGTTGTGATGTACCGTTGACGTCCTTCTGTTGTGGTGTACCGTTGACGTCCTTCTGTTGTGATGAACCTTTGACATTCTTCTGTTGTGATGTACCGTTGACATTTCTTCTGTTGTGATGTACCGTTGACGTCCTTCTGTTGTGATGTACCGTTGACGTCCTTCTGTTGTGATGTACCGTTGACGTCCTTCTGTTGTGATGTACCGTTGACGTCCTTCTGTTGTGATGTACCGTTGACGTCCTTCTGTTGTGATGTACCGTTGACGTCCTTCTGTTTGTGATGTACCGTTGACGTCCTTCTGTTGTGATGTACCGTTGACGCCCTTCTGTGATGTACCGTTGACGTCCTTCTGTTGTGATGTACCGTTGACGTCCTTCTGTTGTGATGTACCGTTGACGTCCTTCTGTTGTGGTGTACCGTTGACGCCCTTCTGTTGTGGTGTACCGTTGACGTCCTTCTGTTGTGATGTACCGTTGACGTCCTTCTGTTGATGTACCGTTGACGTCCTTCTGTTGTGGTGTACCGTTGACGCCCTTCTGTTGTGATGTACCGTTGACGTCCTTCTGTTGTGATGTACCGTTGACGTCCTTCTGTTGTGATGTACCGTTGACGTCCTTCTGTTGTGGTGTACCGTTGACGTCCTTCTGTTGTGATGTATCGTTGACGTCCTTCTGTTGTGGTGTACCGTTGACCTTCTGTTGTGATGTACCGTTGACGTCCTTCTGTTGTGATGTACCGTTGACGTCCTTCTGTTGTGATGTACCGTTGACGTCCTTCTGTTGTGGTGTACCGTTGACGTCCTTCTGTTGTGGTGTACCGTTGACGTCCTTCTGTTGTGATGTACCGTTGACGTCCTTCTGTTGTGATGTACCGTTGACGTCCTTCTGTTGTGATGTACCGTTGACGTCCTTCTGTTGTGGTGTACCGTTGACGTCCTTCTGTTGTGATGTACCGTTGACGTCCTTCTGTTGGTGTACCGTTGACGTCCTTCTGTTGTGATGTACCGTTGACGCCCTTCTGTTGTGATGTACCGTTGACGCCCTTCTGTTGTGGTGTACCGTTGACGTCCTTCTGTTGTGATGTACCGTTGACGTCCTTCTGTTGTGGTGTACCGTTGACGTCCTTCTGTTGTGATGTACCGTTGACGTCCTTCTGTTGTGGTGTACCGTTGACGTCCTTCTGTTGTGGTGTACCGTTGACGTCCTTCTGTTGTGGTGTACTGTTGACATTCTTCTGTTGTGATGTACCGTTGACGTCCTTGTTGTGGTGTACCGTTGACGTCCTTCTGTTGTGGTGTACCGTTGACGTCCTTCTGTTGGTAATGGTGTTTCGTTTTTCTCTAAGTCCTGTTAGAAGAGAGAGAGAAAGGGAGATAAAGAAAGAGAGAGAGAGAGAGAGAGAGAAAGGGAGATAAAGGGAGGGATAAAGAGAGAGAAAGGGAGATAAAGGGAAGGATAAAGAGAGAGAGAAATAGAGAGAAAGATAGAGGGATAAAGAGAGAGAAAGAAATAGAGAGATAAAGGGAGGGATAAAGAGAGAGAGATAAATGGAGGGATAAAGAGAGAGAGAGAAATAGAGAGATAAAGAGAGAGAGAAATAGAGAGATAAAGAGAGAGAGAGAAATAGAGAGATAAAGAGAGAGAGAGAAATAGAGGGATAAAGAGAGAGAGAGAGAAATAGAGAGATAAAGAGAGAGAGAGAAATAGAGAGATAAAGAGAGAGAGAGAGATAAAGAGAGATAGAGAGACAGACACCAGACGATTTTTTTAATGAAAGTTAAAGGTCAGACTGTGATATATTATTTAAGATCCGATAGTCCCACTCACTTCCCTCTCACCCCTCTCACTCCCCTCCCACTCACTCCCCTCTCCTCCTCACCCCCCTCTCACCCCCTCCTCCACTTCCTCGCCCCCTCTCACCCCTCTCACTCCCCTCCCACTCACTCCCCTCTCACCCCTCCCACTCACTTCCCTCTCACCCTCCACTCCCCTCTCACCCCTCCTCCCCTCTCACCCCTCCCTCCTCTCTCTCACACACACACACACACACACGCGAGAAAAGTAATTCACAATAGCTTCGTGTTAATGGCCCGATTGAATATTCGGGAATGCTAGGAATGGCTGGGAGTAACAGGAATGGCTGCAGGAATGGCTAGAATGATTTAGGAATGGTTACGTGTTCAGTTCTGTCTTAAAAGCACCATGTATAGTCTCAGCGTAATTGTGCCGCCATCTTGGATATTGGTTTGTATTTTGTTTCGCTTAAGCACTAGAAAAAAATCTAATATAGCCAAGTGACGCTGAGACTCTATATATGGAGGAGTAGGAAGAATTGGTTCAGGAGGGGGTGAAGGTGAAATTAGAAAAGGGAGGTGATAGTGTGGCTCTCTCTCTCTCTCTCTCTCTCTCTCTCTCTCTCTCATCCTGTCACACCTGTGGGGTCTGACAACACCTGAATAATAGGGAATGTTAAAAGGTGTGGCGCAGGTGTGGTGCTCCTGTGTGTTACTTCATCCACACACACACACACACACACACACACAGACACAGACACACAGACACACACACACACACACACACACACACACTGGCATTCTATTAACAAGGTCATTAAACATTAATTATCAATTTCATTGCACGATTCTTAACTAATTATTATAATGACTTTAACTAATTTACTAGACTAGAAGGTAAAATTAAATATAAATATAATTGTAGGTAAAATAATAATATAATTTTAGCTCTTGTAATTACTAAAAAGACTTTTATTAGCTTAATTAATTATTATTATAGTTAGTTATAGAGATTAATTATAACTTCATATAATTATACTTTTCTGGTTGTAACTATTATAGTAATTAATATTGTGTGAGTGTAATTAGTGTCCTGTCCTTACTGATCCTTTGGTGTGTTTTTGTCTGTAAGTGGGGTCTCTCTCTCTCTCTCTCTCTCTCTCTCTCTCTCTCTCTCTCTCTCTCTCTCTCTCTCTCTTTCTCTCTCTCTCTCTCTCTCTCTCTCTCTTCACTCATTCTCCACCTCTCAATAACTCCATCCTTCCCTTCCACTCTCCCCTCCCCACTCCTTCACCTCTCCCTCCCTCTCCCTCCCTCTCACTCATTCACCTCTCCCTCCCTCTCACTCTCCCCTCCCCATTCCTTCACCTCTCCCTCCCTCTCACTCATTCTCTCTCACTCTCTCTCTCTCTCACTCTCTCTCAACAGCGGAAAAAGTAGAGCTCCACATTGGTGACGTCGTGCCCGGGAAGGAAGTCACACTGTACAACGCTAAATTCGCCTTGTTGGGTTACGTGACGCTCTCAGACAACGAACACTCTCAGTTTAAAGCCAGAGAGCTCAAGAGCGTGACGGTCGAGTGTACAGGCACCTTCCTTAAACTAGTGTTGCATAAGAACCACGTGAATCGTATCAACCTCTACAACCAGGTGAGAGAGTGAGTGAGAGAGAGTGTGAGAGAGTGTGAGAGAGTGAGAGAGAGTGAGAGAGAGGCTTACACCATCAACAACATAAAATAGAATGATATTATTCCCATCCTTGGTGTTAATTTACCTTTACAATATAATTAACACACAGGTAAATTTAACATTGTAACTAATTGTATAGGTAATGTAGTAATTTAACAACACCTGAGTGATAATTAACAGGTATATAAAAAAGTAAGCAGGTGAGTTAAATTTATCATATTTAACTATGATTAATAATTAGATATGTAAATGTTAATCCCTATTAACATAAATTTAACAATATATGGATGATAAATAGACAGGTGTCAAATGTTAATAAGATATATTTGAGTATTTTACTTGTTGTCATTGAGTTTGTGAATGTTAACGTGTGATGTTAATTAACCTGTAGATGAGTTATTTTAATGTTAACTTTTGTCCCCCAGGTCTCTTGTGTCTGTCTGTCTGTCTTAACTACACCATCTGACGACAATAACCACCTACCAATTCTACCATTTCACACCTCTCTTGCCTCCCACAGATCGGGTTGGTGGCCCTCAACGCGTTAGGTAATGAGGTAGAGGCCAACAACAACAGTGTATCTCCTGACGGTGAAGGAGGCCAGGTACCGGGAGGCCGCCAGCAGGAGGTACCTCTCTATCATGACCTGGCCTAGCTATGTACGTCGACACCCAGGTAGCGGTCACCATCACCACCCTGGAGGACCGTAGGGCTGCTGCCGTGAGAGGTGAGGGTGTGGGAGAGTGTGGGAGGAGGAGTGTGTGGGAGAGTGGTGGGAGGGGGAGGGGGAGTGGGAGGGAGTGTGTGGGAGGGGGGAGTGTGTGGGAGGGTGTGTGGGACGGAAGGAGTGTGTGGGAGGGAGGAGTGTGTGGGGAGAGGGGGAGGGAGGGAGGAGGGAGGTGTGTGGGGAGGGGGGTGTGGGAGGGGAGGGGAAGGGGAGGAGTGTGTGGGAGGGAAGGAGGGGTGTGTGGGAGGGAAGGAGTGTGTGGGGAGGGAGGGAGGGGTGTGGGATAGTGTGGGGAGGGAAGGGAGTGTGTGAGGAGAGGGAGGGGGAGGGAGTGTGTGGGAGGTGTGGGGGAAGGGGTGTGTGGGGAGGGAGGGAGGAGGGAGTGTGGGATGGAGGGGGTGTGTGGTGGGGAAGGAGGTGTGGGGAGAGAGGAGGTGTGTGTGGGAGGTGTGGGGAGGGAAGGGTGGGAGAGGTGTGGGGAGGGAGGGAGGGTGGGGGGTGTGGGGGAGGGAGGAGGGGTGTGGGAGGGAGGGAGTGTGTGAGAGGAGGTGTGTGGGGAGTGTGGAGGGGAGGGGGTGTGGGAGGGAGGGAGGTGTGTGGGGAGGTGTGTGGGGAGGTGTGGAGGGAGAGTGTGGGAGGAAGGGGTGTGTGGGGAGAGTGGGAGGGGGAAGGTGTGTGGGGAGGGAGGGAGGTGTGTGGGAGAGTGTGGGGAGGGAAGGGGTGTGTGTGGGAGGGAGGGTGTGTGGGGAGGGTGTGGGAGGGAGGGGTGTGTGGGGAGTGTGTGTGGGGAGGGAGGGTGTGTGGGGAGAGTGTGGGGAGGGAGGGAGTGTGTGGGAGAGTGTGGGAGGGAAGGGGTGTGTGTGGGAGGGGAGGGAGTGTGTGGGGAGGTGTGGGAGGAGGAGGGGGTGTGGGAGGGAAGGGAGTGTGTGTGGGGAGAGGTGTGTGGGAGGTGTGGGAGGGGAGGGAGTGTGTGGGAGGGAAGGGTGTGTGGGGAGGGAGGGAGTGTGTGGGGAGAGTGTGGGAGGGAGGGTGTGTGTGGAGAGTGTGGGGAGGGAGGGTGTGTGGGAGGGGAGGGAGTGTGTGGGAGGTGTGTGGGAGGGAGGGGGTGTGGGGGTGTGGAGGGAGGGGGTGTGTGGGGAGAGGTGGGGAGGGGGAGGGTGTGTGTGGGGAGGGAGTGTGGGGAGGGAGGGAGGGGAGTGTGTGGGGAGGGGGTGTGGGGAGGGAGGGGAGAGTGTGGAGGGAAGGGAGGTGTGTGGGGAAGGAGGGAGTGTGGGAGGTGTGGGGAGGGAGGGGTGTGTGTGGGAGGTGTGGGAGGAGGGTGTGTGGGGGAGGTGTGAGGGAGGGAGGGGTGTGTGGGAGGGTGTGGGGAGGGAGGGGGTGTGGTGGGGAAGGAGGTGTGGGGAAGGGGAGGGAGTGTGTGGGGAGGTGGGGAGGGAGGGGAGTGTGTGTGGGGAGGTGTGGGGAGGGGAGGGGGAGTGTGTGGGGAGAGTGTGGGAGGAGGGGTGTGGTAGGGAAGGAGGGAGTGTGGGAGGAGGAGTGTGTGGAGAGTGTGGGAGGAGGGGGTGTGTGGGAGGTGTGGGAGGGAGGAGTGTGTGGGAGGTGTGGGAGGGAGGGGTGTGTGGGAGGTGTGGGAGGGGAGAGTGTGTGTGGGGAGGTGTGGGGAGGGAGGGTGTGTGTGGGAGGGATGTGGGAGGGAGGGGGTGTGTGTGGGGAGGTGTGGGGAGGGAGGGAGTGTGTGTGGGGAGGTGTGGGAGGGGAGGGTGTGTGGGAGGGGGTGTGGGGAGAGGAGGGTGTGGGGAGGAGGTGTGGGGAGGGGAGGAGGGAGTGTGTGGGAAGGAGAGTGTGGGGAGGATTTGGGGAGGGAGGGAGTGTGTGTGGGGAGGGGGTGTGAGGGGAGGGGAGGGAGGGTGTGTGGGAGGGGAGGGAGTGTGTGTGGGGAAGTGTGGGGAGGAGGTGTGTGGGAGAGTGTGGGAGGGAGGGAGTGTGTGTGGGGAGGTGTGGGGAGGGGAGGGAGTGTGTGTGGGAGAGTGGGGGAGGGGTGTGTGGGGAGAGGGTGTGGTGGGGAGGGGAGTGTGTGGGGAGAGTGTGGGAGGGAGGGTGTGGTGGGGAAGGGTGTGTGGGGAGGTGTGGGGAGGGGAGGGGTGTGTGGGAGGTGTGTGGGGAGGGGAGGGGTGTGTGTAGGAGAGTGTGGGGAGGGAGGTGTGTGGGGAGGTGTGTGGGAGGGAGGTGTGTGGGGAGGTGTGGGAGGGAGGCAGTGTGTGGGAGGTGTGGGAGGAGGGTGTGTGTGTAGGAGAGTGTGGGGAGGGAGGGAGGGGGTGTGGGGAGGGAGGGTGTGTGGGGAGGGTGTGGGGAGGGGAGGGGTGTGTGGAGAGGGGTGGGGAGGGAGGGAGGGAGGGAGTGTGTGGGGGAGGGTGTGGGGAGGAGGGGGTGTGTGTGGGGAGGTGTGGGGAGGGAGGGAGTGTGTGGGGAGGGGGTGTGGGGAGGAGTGTATGGAGGTGTGTGGGAGGGAGGGAGGAGTGTGTGAGGGAGGTGTGGGAGGGAGGAGGGTGTGTGGGGAGGTGTGGGGAGGGAGGGAGGAGTGTGGGAGGGAAGGAGTGTGTGGGAGAGAGTGTGAAGGAGGGAGTGTTGGGGAGAGTGTGGGAGGGAGGGAGGTGTGTGGGGAGGTGTGGGAGGGAGGGGAGTGGTGTGTGGGGAGGTGTGGGGAGAGGGGGGAGAGGTGTGTGGGGAGGTGTGGGGAGGGGAGTGTGTGGGGAGGGAGGGGTGTGGGGGAGGAGGAATGTGTGCTCGGATCTATGTGTACTGTATGTGTCATCATTATGAGAGACAAATGCACTCTGGAGGGACAGCCCCACATGACTGTAGCGTCCTATGAGGGGGAGTAGATTCATATGAAGAAGATAGATTGTGTGCTCATAACATTTCTCCCCTTACTTGCAGGGTGAGCTGGCATATCATTTAGCTCATATCTCATGGGCTGTTTTTGGGTTGTGGGAGGATCAAGCCGTCTGGGTTCAGTTTGTGGGTTCTCAGCAGTTTGGCCAGTGAGATTGGATGGTGTGGTGGATGGAGTTGGTGGGGTGGTGGAATTAGTGTTTGGATTGGGGTTGGGATGGCCATGTTTTTGGGTCAATGCCATGTTAGGTCAAATAGGATTAAATGCATATTAGAGTAAGCCACACCGTTAGAGTCAGCCACACCATATTAAGGTCAGCCACATATTAGGGTCAGCCACCAACAATAGAGTCAGCCACACCATATTAGAGTAAGCCACCATAGAGGTAAGCCACACCATATTAGGTCAGCCACCATATTAGGGTCAGCCACACCATATTAGAGTAAGCCACATGAATTGTCGCCATGCGGTGAGTCCATGTGGGGTCAGCCACACCATATTGAGAGTAAGCACCCATATTGGGTCAGCCACACCATATTAGAGGTAAGCCACACCATATTAGGAGTCAGCCACACCATATTAAGTAATACACACCATATTAGGTAAGCCACCATGTAGGTCAGCCACACCATGGGTCAGCCACCCATATTAGAGTCAGCCACCCATATTAAGTCAGCCACACCATATTAGAGTCCACACCATATTAGAGGTCAGCCCACCATAAGTCAGCCACACCATATTAAGTCAGCCACACCACATATTAGAGTCAATCACACCATATTAGTCAGTACACCACATATTAGGTAAGCCACACCATATTAAGTCAGCACACCATATAAGAGTAAGCCACACCATATTAGAGGTAAGCCACACCATATTAGAGTCAGCCACACCATATTAAGTCAGCCACACCATATTAGAGTCAGCCACACCATATTAGAGTAAGCCACACCATATTAGAGTAAGCCACAACATTTTAGTCAGCCACATATTAGAGTCAGCCACACCATATTAGAGTCCAGCCACACCATATTAGAGTCAACACACCATATTAGAGCAAGCCACCATATTGGAGTCATACACACCATATTAAGTAAACACCATATTAAGTAAGCCACAATATTATTAGAGCAACCACCATATTAGAGTTCAGCCACCATATTAGAGTAAGCCACACCATAGAGAGTCAGCCACACCTGTATTAGAGTAAGCCACACCATATTAGAGGTCAGTCACACCATATTAGGTAAGCCACACCATATTAGAGCAAGCCACACCATAGAGTCAGCCACACTATATTGAGGTAAGCCACACCATATTAGAGTCAGCCACCATATTAGAGTCAGCCACACCATATTGGAGGTCAGCCACACCATATTAGGGTCAGCCACACCATATTAGAGGTAAGCCACCATATTAGGCCATACCATGAAGTCAGCCACCATAAGTCAACCATATTAGGTAAGCCACACCATATTAGAGTCCAGCCATACCATATGAGTCAGTCACTACCATATTGAGGTAAGCCACACCATATTAGAGTAAGCCACACCATATTAGGGTCAGCCACACCATATTAGGAGTCCAGCCACCATATTAGGGTAAGTCACAGTAGTTCGTGTCTTTTCTCACTCTCTTTAAGTCACGAGAGGGAGGTCTTAGCTACACGGGACATACAAGTAAAACGAACACACGTAGATGAAACTCTAAAGGCAATAAATATCAATTCCAATTATTTTTTTTTTTTTTTTTGTGATGATGGTTCCTGTTTATCTTTTTTTTTGAAGTTATTGAATTTTCATTACGTGTTCTCTACTTAAAATGGGTCGCTTTTTGGGGAGGAGAATGCATTCCAGCCAAAAGTGTCATGTACAGAGGAGACCTTGTATGTGGGTCGGTGTGGGTGGGTGGGTGGATGTGTGGAGCTACATAGGGTTGGTATAGCGTATGTGTGGAATCAAAAACAAAACAAGACATGAAGTATTCTTGTAGTATTCGAAGGAGTTGATGTATTGATGGGTCATGTAGAAAACACACACACACACACATAACCTCAACACTCTCCAAAACCTCGTCTGCGCTGGAGTCGTTCGCGCCTCATAGACACACAGGTATCAAATCAATAGGAGGCGTTCGCAGCCGTCATAAATCCAAGGCAGCGTGACGAGCGTCGTTAAGTCGTGCCGTGCCATAAGAACAGCTCTGGGCGGTGTCAGGGAGAAATTTATCGCCCGCCATAGTCAGAGGAAGTGATATTTACCCTGTTAATATACCCACCAGCCACAGGCAAACAGACAAGTCCTGGCCACACCACTTTTTTTCCCGCCATTTCTAAGGTAAAGTAAACAAGATAGATGAGGGAACTTCTCCGATTTACGTAAGGTCTTCTCTCCCGTATATAGAGGTAAACAACCGTACTGTTTCCTTTCCCCGGATGTAAATAAACAACAAAAACCGGAATTAGAAACTTAGAATAACGTACGGCTTTCTTTTTCCGCCATAGTTAGGTAAATAAATAAATCAAACGAGGAACTATTCCTTTAACAAACTTCGTAAATCTTTACTTTTTTGCATCAACTACAAAGTATAACATGGAATCAAATGAGAATCTTTAGAATAAGTTACATAGTTGTTCTTTCCCACCAAACCGGAGATAAATAAAATAGTCAAATGAGGAACTTTGGAAATTCTTTTATATCTTCTGAAGGCTTTAAATATTTTTTTCTGACACTAATTGATGTTTATTAATTAAAATCGTGACGAGTAATGTAATAACTCACTAATTGGCTCCTGTCATTACAATTTATTACTATTTATCGATAATTGTTTGTTCATTATCAAATCGCATTATGATATTTTCGTAGAGTAGTGATGACTCTTGACAACACACACACACACACAGGACTCACCACACTTGCCGCCGCCGTGAGAGCCGAGGAATTCATCATTGTACTTAGTGGGTCCACCACCGCCCACACTGCCTTGGTCGTCTCTGTAGTCTACAGGCCCCTTCGTTTGTGGGTTCACTGTAGGGAGAGGAGGAGAGCCTGGTGGGGAGAGGAGGGAGGGAGGAGGGGAAGGACTGTTGTGAAAATCTACATGTGTGGAATTATTCGCCAAAGTTGGGTTTATTCCTGGAACATTTAGCTCTAGTTGGGTTTATTCCTGGAACATTTAGCTCTAGTTGGCTAAATTCCTGAAAATCTCGCTAAATTGACTATCATTCCTGGATATATATCACGCAAGCTGGATATATATTATTGGAAAGTCTCTCAAAGGTCGCTATATGCCGGAAAAATCTCACAGGTTGGCTATAGAATCTTGCTAGGTTGGCTATAGAATCTTGCTAGGTTGGCTATAGAATCTTGCTAGGTTGGCTATAGAATCTTGCTAGGTTGGCTATAAGATCTTGCTAGGTTGGCTATAGAATCTTGCTAGGTTGGCTATAGAATCTTGCTAGGTTGGCTATAGAATCTTTAGGTTGGCTATAGAATCTTGCTAGGTTGGCTATAGAATCTTGCTAGGTTGGCTATAGAATCTTGCTAGGTTGGCTATAGAATCATGCTAGGTTGGCTTCAGAATCTTGTAGGTTGGCTATTATCCTAGAATCTCGCCTATATTGGCTATATTTCGGGTAAAATCAATCTTACGAGTCTCGCCCAGTGATTCAAACGTTAATAATGGAAACTATATTTTCTCTTGTCATCATGATTCAAATTAATTCATTTTGGCGTAGAGACAAGGATGGACAGTTATGAAGATAGATAGATAGATAGATAGATAGATAGATAGATAGATAGATAGATAGATAGATGGTGGAAAAACTGACGAATAAAACAATAATATAATAACAGTCATAATAATAGTCATCAGGCAGTCAGCTGGTCATTACCCCAACGCTAACTACCTCATTAACTAACACTAACTACCTAACTACCTAGCTAAGTCATTAACCTCACCTAACTAACGGCTCCGCTGAAACAATGTGTCAACAAATTCATTAACTCGACAATTACTGTTGACACTAATTGAAGAATCAAACAATTGGTGTTGTTTTAATGTTGACGCTTTGTGTTTGTTATTGTTAACGTTGTATTTATTATTATTATTATTATTATTATTATTATTATTATTATTATTATTATTATTATTATCCTCTCCTTCTCTTCAACCCATCGATCCTCTCTACCTAAACCTACCTCCCTCTCTCCCTCTCCTCCCCTCTCTCTCTCCCTCTCCTCTCCATCCCTCTCCTCCCTCCTCCCCTGACCATCAATCATACACACCCCAAACTCCCTTTGACATATCTCTCCCTCAAGATTGCTCCCTCCTCCATCTCTCCCTTTTATCGAGATTTTTTCACTTCCATTTTATCTATGACTTTTCTCCTCTCTCTCTCTCACGTTATTTATATTAGTCTATTTTTTGCCTTTTCTGTAATATCTCTCTCTCTCTCTCTCTCTTCCGTTTATTACTGCCACCAAAGAACATGGGAAGAGGAGGAGATAAACAGAATTAGACGAAGGATGAGAAGAGGGATAGGTAAGAAAAGATAGAGGATTGATAGGAAGGGGGAATAAAGGAAATAAATGATAAAGAAGAGGTACAAGAATAAAGTAATAGAAGGGAATAAGGGAAAGGAGGATAAAGATGAGGATATATAAAAAAAAACGTTAACAAATCAAGTAACACGACTGTAAACTACACAATCTACGTAAGCGAGTGCCATCTAGTGACAACAAATGGCACTACCAATATAACCTGTGACCCTGTTGAGTGCCAGGTAATTAGTGCCAAGACAGGCGTTAAATACTTACCTTTGGGAATTGTTAAAAGAATATTTTATTTTCCTTCCAACAGGTGAAAATGATCAAATGGTTGGGTCTTTTCGTGTGGTTAACGAGACGAATGGCCTCTTAATTGACAGGTTGGCAGCCCTCCATCTATCATCACACCCCCTGGCACCTTTCTTCCTCACCCCTCTCATTCTTCCTCCTTTATTTTCCTTCTTCCTCCCTTTTTCCTCATGTATCACTTTTTTTTTCCCTCTTAGACTCCATTTTTCTCTTCCTCTACTTTTCCTCTTCCTCCCCCTATTCCCCTTCCTCCCCTTTTTTTTCCCCTCTTCCTCCCTCTTTCTCCTATTCTTTCCTTCTCATTCCTCTTCTCCCTGTTAGTCTTCCTCCCTTCCCCCTTCTTTTCCTCTCCATCTTCTTATTCCTCCTCCTCTTCCATCCTCCTCTTCTTTTCCTTTCCTTCCTTTCTTCTTCCTTCCCCCATTCCTTCCCTTCCTTCCTTCTTCCTTCCCTTCCTTCTTTCTTCCTTCCCCCTTTCCTTCCCTCCCTTTTCCTTCTTCCTTCCCCTTTCCTTCCTTCCTTCTTTCTTCCTTCCCCTTTCCTTTCCTTCCTTCCTTCTTCCTTCCCCTTTCCCTTCCCTTCCTTCTTTCTTCCTTCCCCTTTCCTTCCCTTTCTTCCTTCTTCCTTCCCCTTTCCTTCCCTTCCTTCCTTCTTCCTTCCCCTTTCCTTCCCTTCCTTCCTTCCCTTTCCTTCCTTCTTCCTTCCCCTTTCCTTCTTCCTTCCTTCTTCCTTCCCCTTTCCTTCTCTTCCTTCCTTCTTCCTTCCTTTTCCTTCCCTTCCTTCCTTTCCGACCATTCCTTCCCCTTTCCTTCTCTTCCTTCCTTCTTCCTTCCCCTTTCCTTCCTTCCTTCTTTCTTCCTTCCCCTTTCCTTCCCTTTCTTCCTTCTTCCCCTTCCTTTCCTTCCTTCCTTCTTTCTTCCTTCCCTTTCCTTCCTTCCTTCTCCTTCCTTTCCTTCCCTTCCTTCCCCCTTTCCCATTCCTTCCTTCCTTCCCCTTTCCTTCTCTTCCTTCCTTCTTCCTTCCCCTTTCCTTCCCTTCCTTCCCTTTCCGAGCCAGTCCTTCCTTAGTTATTCTTCAGTTTTATTAACCTTTAAACTGGTGGTGAAGAGCATTGGAAGAAAGAAGAATAAGACAGACAGACAGACAGACGAACGCAGACACAGACACAAAAACAGACAGACAAAGAAGAAACAGACAGACGGTAAAACGCATTACAATTATTATTTTTTAAAGTGAGCCTCAAAGTCCACCTCCTCCCTTCCTCTCCTTCCTCTCCCTCTCCTCCCTTCCTCTCCCTTCCTCTCCCCCACCCTGGTCCTCTAACATTCACTCCCTAACTTCATTCCCATTTGTCCAACCTCCCACTTTCATCATCCTTCTCCTCCTCCTCGTTTTCATCACACAGTCCACACCCTATAAACTCAAGGGAGAGGAGGAAGGCAGGAAGGAAGAGAGGGAAGGAGGAAGGAGAAGGAGGAGGGAGAGGATCTTTCCTTCACTCTTTTAACTATATTTTCATCATTACACTTCACTACACACCCCTTTCATCTCTCTCTCTCTCTCTCCTCCTTTCTCCTACAGTCCTCGCTCTATCGCCTCTTCCCTTCACTTGTAATTGCTTTCTGACGAGTATATTCTACCCAGCCCCACTGACCTCTCTACCTAGCCCCCCGCCGGCCTCCTAACTAGCCACTAGCGGCATCTACCCTAGCCCCAGTGACCTCTACCTAGCCCCCCACCGGCCTCTCCCTAGCCCCCACTGACCTCTACCTAGCCCCACCGACCTCTACCTAGCCCCAGTGACCCACTGACTGACTCACCCACTGGACTGACTCACCCTCTGGCTGACTCACCACCGACTGCTCACCCACAGACTGACTCACCCATTGACTGACTCACCCACTGACTGACTCACCCTCTGGCTGACTCCACCCCTCTGTGTCACCCTCTGACTCCTGCTCACCCACTGACCCCAGCTCACCTGGGCAGCTCATCCACTGACTGAGCTCACCCACCGACTCAGCTCACCCACGACTGCTCACCCACCGACTGACTCACCCCTTCTGGCTGACTCACCCTCTGGCTGAGCTCACCCCTCCTGACCAGCTCACCCTCTGGCTGACTCACCCACTGACTGACTCAACCCTCTGACTGACTCACCCTCTGACTGACTCACCCTCTGACTGACTCACCCTCTGACTGACTAACCCACTGACTGACTCACCCTGACTGACTCACCCTCTGGCTGACTCACCCACCGACTGACTCACCCACAGACTGACTCACCCGGCTGGCTTGCCACTGATTGCTTACCCCTCTGACTGACTCACCCACCGGCCCCAGCTCACCCACCGACTGATTCACCCACCGTAGTTCACCCACTGACTGACTCACCCACTGTTGACTCACCCACTGACCCAGACTCACCCGCGACTGACTCACCCACCGACTGGCTCACCACTGACTGACTGACTCACTCACTGACCTCTGACAGATAAAACGTAAGAGTTGCTCCCCAGGCAAAAGATATGGACCGTAGACGACCCCAGCCACCACCATTACTACCACTACTACTACCAACCTTTACCATACACTCTCATTATTGCTACTCACCATCACGACTCTACCACCATCATTACCACCACCACCTCCCATCACACGCAACCACCCCACCACTACCACCATCACGCAGACCACCACTACCACCATCACGCCAACCACCACCCCCACCACTACCACATCACACACTCACCACCCCCACCACTACCACCATCACACGCCAACCACCACCCACCGCTACTCATCACACGCCATCCACCACCCCTCCCCGCCACCACCACAAGAGAGACAATGTGACGCTCGGCAATAAGAGGAGGGCGTCAATCTCATTCCTCCTACGTTTACGCAACTCCTTCTTCTTATCTCACCTCCTTCACACACACACACACACACACACACACACACACACACTGACAGATAAGAGGACGGTCAGACAATGCGTCGCTACACTCCTTCGTGGTGGACGACAGGATGTAGTAATACTGGTGGTGAGGTGGTGGTTTTGGTTGTGGTGTTGGTGGTGGTGGTTGTATTTAGTCAATGATGGTTTTGGTAGTGGTGGTGGTTGTGGTAGTGTGGTGGTGGTATTGATGTTGGTTGGTTGTGGTGGGGATGGTTGGTTGTGGTGGTGATGTTTGGTTGTGGTGGGGATGGTTGGTTGTGGTGGGGATGTTTGGTGGTGGTGGGGATGGTTGGTGGTGGTGGGGATGGTTGGTATTGAGTAGTGATGGTTGGTGGTGGTGGGGATGGTTGGTGGTGGTGGGGATGGTTTGTGGTGGTGGGGATGGTTGGTTTGTGGTGGTGATGGTTGGGGTGGTGGTGGGGATGGTTGGTTTTGGTAGTGATGGTTGGTTGTGTGATGTTGTTTGGTTGTGGTGGTGATGGTTGGTTGTGGTGAGGATGGTTTGTTTTGTGGTGGGGATGGTTGGTGGTGGTGGGGATGGTTGGTTGTGGTGGGGGATGGTTGGTTGTGGTGGGATGGTTGGTTGTGGTGTGATGGTTGGTGGTTGTGGTGATGGTTGGTTGTGGTGGTGATTTTGGTTGTGGTAGTGATGGTTGGTGGTTGTGGGGATGGTTGGTTGTTTTGGGGATGGTTGGTTGTGGTGGGGTGGTTGGTGGTTGTGGGGATGGTTTGGTTTGTGGTTGGGGATGGTTGGTTGTGGTGGGGATGGTTGGTTGTGTTGGGGATGGTTGGTTGTGGTGGGGATGGTTGGTTGTGTAG
>NW_024733922.1:0-8403 GCF_018991925.1 Homarus americanus | reverse complement strand
GCAGGCCATGGGAGGGGACAGCACCAACACGAACACAGGGTGGCAAGGGGGGGTCATACAGTGGATAGAGCGGAAGATTGGGAGGAAGCTGGTCTGGATTGTTTGTGACCTCCACACCAACGAGTTGCCACTCAGACATCTGATCCAGGAGCTGGATGGCAAGACTCTTTCAAACAACAGATGGTCTGGTCCTCTTGGCAAGATGCTGGACTCTGCCACTGAGTTAGAAATAAATCCGAGCTTTGAAAAAAATCACAGTTGGCCCTCCACTCGTTGAGCTTGCACATACTGTCATTGACGACCTGAGTACTGACCAGTACTATGGTTACATGATTTGCAGTGCCATCAAAACTGGGGTCATGCCTGATAGACTCGCTTACCTGCAGATAGGTCCAGTCTCACATTCTAGGTGGCTCACAACGGCTCTCAGGTTCTGCAGAATTTGGGTCGCTCATCATAAACTGAAAGGGAACCAGCTACAACCTGAGACTTATTGTCCAATTCATCGTGAGTGTCTACTTGCCAAAATTGGTTTTCAACACCAAGGTCAAGTCATCGTTCTCCGAAGGTCCGAGGCATGTTCTCTTCAGCTTGAGCTCCTGAGTCAGCCAAGGAAGGTTGTTCGTTGTGGAGCAGACTGTGAGGAAGTCTTCCTGGTATGCTCATCCAGAGGCAGTTCTACGGAGCAATGCTCTGCAATGGAATGAGAGGAGAGAAGAGTGGCGATAAAAAGATCTTGGATATGGACTTATGAGAGGATGCAGGCATGACGAATCCGGTTGGTGACGATTCCTTCTAGGTCAGGAAGACTCCTGAGGAGTCAATCTAGGTGCCGGGCCTCGCTGAGTCTCATAGATCTGGATAACATCCAGGCTGACAGTGAGCCCCTCTTTACCTGCAGCCTCACCAATGTTCAAGTCAGAGCTTTCCTGGACAACCCCATGCATGTACCTGCCTGGCCCTCGCACACCCAGAGTATAGAGCGTTGTGTACAGCAAATGAGCGAGGCCAGCAGTCACGTGTGCAGCCAGGAGAGGAGGGAAGGCTACATCCGAGCTCAGGTGGTCAGCAGGGAGGTGATGAGTAGAAACTGAATCAAGAAAGACATGTTCTCTATGGTGTGCAGCAACACCGAGTCGTAGTAGTAAAACCGGTTTTTGTATTTGATGATTTTGTTTTCTAAAGGAATATTAAATTTAATAAATGTGTCAAGATCATTCGCTTCACTATTCTGGATCATTTTCATCCTAATAAATTAATCTGTCCCCATTTACTTTTACGTTAAATAAGCTATTTGAGTGGTGTTGGTAAAGGAATTTAGGAATACTGAATTTTCATAAGATTTAAGTTAAATTTACCTGGCAAAAATGAAAACTTTTCAAATCTGAAGATATCACATGATTCACATAGAACTTGTGGTAGCCATGGGCGATATTTCAAACTCAAAAAATTCGTCTCCATTATATGACACACACCTGAGTGGGTAGTGTGGTGTATAGGGTACAGGAGTAAGGTAGTGTGGTGTGGTGTGGGATGGTGTAGTGTGGGGGTGGTGTAGGAGGTTAGTGTAGTGTGGTGTGTGGTGTAGAGTAGTGTAGGGTAAGGTGGCAGGTGTGGTGTGGTGTAGAGTGAATTGTAGTGCGGTGTGGTCTAGGTAGTGTAGGAGGTAGGTGTTGTGGTGTAGAGTAGTGTAGTGTGGTGTGGTGTAGAGGAGTGTAGTGTGGTGCGGTGTAGAGGAGTGTAGTGTGGTGTGTAGAGTAGTGTAGTGTGGTGTGGTGTAGAGTAGTGTAGTGTGGTGTGGTGTAGAGGAGTGTAGTGTGGTGTGTAGAGTAGTGTAGTGTGGTGTGGTGTAGAGTAGTGTAGTGTGGTGTGGTGTAGAGTAGTGTAGTGTGGTGTGGTGTAGAGTAGTGTAGTGTGGTGTGGTGTAGAGTATTGTAGGGTAAGGTAGTGTGGTGTAGGGTAGTGTAGTGTGGTGTGGTGTATGTATGTATAATAATAATAATTAGCAGTTTATTGAAAGAAGCTTGGCAGCCAGAGGCTGAAAATATACAGTTATATTTGGGGAATGGGTTACGAATTACAAAATATACAAGTAACATAAGTGACACAAATAGGACATATAATAACTAGATGGGAAAAAGCTCAAACTACAGTTCATTTCAACATAGTGACAGTGCAAGGAGTAGTGTTTACTGGGAGTGAATACACTGGTTTATTACAAGTTATTGATAATTTTTACAATGGTTGGGACTGGGCTGTTCTTATAGTGATCAGTTCGTGCACGTATGGGCTGGATGCGGTTGTGGTGTCGAACAGCAATTCTCGGACAAGGGATCTCAGGTGGTAGTAGGAGCCGGTGTCGGGGATGGTGTAGAAGCTTCTTACCAAATTTGCAGATGAGGTCGTTGTGATGGTCAGTGAGAGTCGAAAGGGTCAGTGTGTTGAGCGCTTCTTGATATGTGGAGTAGGAAGGGGAGAGAATAATCTTGCACGCCCTCTTTTGCACTTTTTCTAGGCGTTTACGTTGTGTGGCATTTAGGGAGGAAGACCAGGTGGGGGAGGCATAGGTGAGCTTGGGAAGTATGAATGTTGTGTAAACACTGAGGAGCTCGTGCAGAACTCCGAGGACTTGAGAATCGACGGAGGAGGTGGAGACGGAAACTGGAGGATTTGACAACTTCACTGACGTGTGGTTTCCAATTTGTTTGTTGTCTATGGTGACGCGCCGAAGAGCTTCGTGGAATCTACAACCTGGAGTGTGTTCGGACCTGGGATTATGGAAGGAGGTGGGACAATGT
Organism: Homarus americanus; assembly: GCF_018991925.1. NCBI lineage: Eukaryota > Metazoa > Arthropoda > Malacostraca > Decapoda > Nephropidae > Homarus > Homarus americanus. The sequence goes on along the minus strand of NW_024733922.1, from coordinate 5,605 downwards.
CGGAGGAGAGGTTGATGTGCATAACCATGGTGTGGTATGGTTGATGGTGACATAGTTGTTGGTGGCCCAGTTTTGGAGACTGTTCAATAAATCCTGAAGAAGGGGCGGTATAGTTGGGGAGCAGGGTGTGTTGACGCTGATCCCAATGGTGGAAGTCATCGACATATTTCCGAGCAGGGGTTTCTCTTAGGGCATCATTGATAAGCATAAGGAAGCAGAGTGGTCCCATCTTGGTGCCTTGGGGGACGCCGCAGGTGAGTGACTGAAAGGTGGAGACAGCCCCTCGGAAGCGTACAGTTTGGCGTCGGTCACTGAGGAAGTCTGTAAGCCATGGTATAAGACTTCTCCGAAGCCCGAGGTCAATAGCTTTGTTGATGATTATATTGTGGTCGACTAGGTCGAATGCTTTAGTAAAATCAATGAAGGCGGCTTCTAGACGTTTTCGTTTCTCAGAGATGGCGGTATATGTAATCCAGAAAACTGACCAAGACAGTGAGTGGTGGAGGAAGTTTTCATGTTGCCAAATTGCTGAGGGTCTACGACTCCTGCAATATCAGCATAAGCCCAGTCGAACACAAAACTTTCACAGATTAGGCTGGGTATTGGGGTGATTGCAATAGGTCGTAGCTGATTTAAGGATTGTGGGCTGGTTGAATTGGGCACTGGTGATACATAAGAGGTCTTCCAGTCAGCTGGGCATCTGGCTTGACTGAGAGAAGCATTGATGATGGAGCAGAGGGGTTTAGCAAGCTCCGGGGAGAACTCCTTGAAGAGTTTCATTGGTAAGTCAATAGGGGTGGTAGAGCGTTTTAATTTTAGTTTGTCCAGGCGTTTTGCTACGTCAAATTCTTCTACTAAGTCAGTGGGAAGGGGGGCTGGTAGGTAAGCAGGGAGAGTGGTTGTGTCAAGCCGTGGGAGCGTCTGGCATATAGTAGCGAAATGGTTATTTGTTTGCTCAGCTGCGTCAACATTAGTGAGATGGCTAAGGAAGGGGAGGGGGTGTGTATTATTGTTTAGTCCACAGAGTTCTTTAAGCTTACCATACCATTGACTGATATTGGTCTGCTTCAGGTGTTGTAATTTGGTTGGGTAGTGGGACTTCTTTGCAGTGCGTATTTCGCGGATGACTCGGTTGCGAAGGGACCTGTAGCGGATGTGGTCATTGAGATGAAAGGCTCTGTCTCTCTATTGCATAAGTCTTTTGATCCGAGGTGTGATCCAGGGCAAGTCAGCTGGGTGAGATCTGACGGACTTCTCGGGGAAGAAGTGGTGGTGAGCTTCCGTGGTGGTGTTGGTATAATTTATCCATTTGGTTTCCACGTCATCCACGCTAAGTACTTCAGTCCAGGGATGGTGAACTATCCACTGCCCGAAAAGGCGCACTGCAGAGTCAGTAATCGGCCTGTAGGTCTTGATGTAGGGTCTCTGTACTTGAGTGGGAGTGGCAGCTGGGGACCAGAGCACTGATAAGTGTGTGCTACACCCGATAGGAGGCATTGGTTGAGGTGGTTGGTACTGGTCCGCTAAGTCAGTCAAGATAAGGTCAAGGGTATTTTGACCGTGTGTGGGGAAGGTTACAACTTGTGATAGTGATAGCTGGTCCTGGATATCAATGGTGTCAATTTCATTAAAATCCCCACATAATACTAACTTGGCACATGGGTACCTAACTCTGAGGTGGTCTGAGGTGGTGATGAGATGATTGATAAGAGTGTCTCTGGTGGGTGACCGAGGCGGATGGTATGCCACACAGATTATGATGGAAGCAGTGTTGCGCGGGTGGGCCCGTAGCACGACACGTACCCATAATGCTTCCACATCTGCTGGGACTTGAACATCCAGGCGTGACGGGCGTAGGTCATCTTGACAGAAGAGGGCAACGCCCCCTCCGCGTCTATGTGAACGAAGGTGGTGAAAGAGTTGATATCCCTCAATATGACACGTTTCGGGCACAATTTGCCAAGCCTCACATATGGCAACGACGCTCGCGGCGGCTGACCTGACTGTAGTTGCCAGCTCGTCGAACTTGTTAGCTAGGGAAGTGACGTTGGATAGCAGTAAAGACGGGAGATCATACTATATCCGTGGAACTTCAGTGTGGTGGTATGGTCTGTCAGGGGTGGGTTTCTCCAGTTTCCTAGTGGAGGTTACAGTTCTAATGGGCTTATGTGTATGACGGCCTTGTCTACGGCTCCGCGAGTGGAATATTTTCAGTGACTTGAGTCGCGCGATAACACTGCCATCAGGATAACCGTTCCCACGCTTTAGATGGTACAGACTGCGTCGGGAGTAAGTGATTGGTGGCCATCTGTTGAGATCTGTTGTGGGCGGACGGAAGTGTTTGTCACTGGCGGCACTTTGAGGGACACTGACACTGGTAGACATCTGTTAATATTTGTCAGTCGTAAGGACAGGTGGTCCTTGTCCCTGGTGCTTGGGGTTGCCGACACAGTATTCACGATATATGTAAACACCGCGGTGGTCCTTGTCACTGGCACTTTAAAGTTGACCGATAAAGTGCCCACTGTCTGACTTTTCCTTGGGGTGCACTATCGAGCACTGTATGGTAATCACTTATTGCACTGATGGCTAGAATGTTTTGCCGAGAAAGTTCCTTAAGTGCACTATAGGAACACTGCTCCGTAATCAATCGTTCACTAATCACTAGAATGTTTTGCTGAATCGATCCTGGTGTAGTAAGGCTGGTAGGGCGTTGGGGTATAGCAGGGGGAGTGGGCAGGGCCAAACAGATTCGGCCTGGCTGCTGAAACCGGGAGCGCCTTCGGGGCACGTCTTGTCTCACTGTATGTATGTATGTATGTATGTATGTATGTATGTATGTATGTATGTATGTATGTATGTATGTATGTATGTATATATATATATATATATATATATATATATATATATATATATATATATATATATATACATATATATATGCAAGTAAATCACTGTAGGTGCGCGTGATCTAGGTATATGCTGATAACCACAAGGAAAGAAGAAAACACGAAGTTCCCAAGCGCTTTCGTGTAATTCACATCTTCAGGGGTGAGTACAGACTAAAGAGAAATACAAACCAAGGTGTATATATACAGAGGAGGGTGAGACCAGGTCCACAATGGTCAGGTATTAGGTAATGACCCTACTAATCTTTAAATAGCACACAACGGTTGGTGGTCAGGTCAGATGTTCGGGTGACCCGATCTTTTCACCTGGTTACAGCTCGTTGAACAGGCTTTGTTTGAAATATAACAAAGTCTAGGACTGCTTTTAGTATCCTGGTGGTCCAGCGGTTAGCTTTCCCAGGTCACAGTCATAGGCTTGTGGGCCGTGTGTTCGAATCCTGGCGGGTTGAGGTGTTGATTGTATGTAGAAGACCGCGTGCTTTATTGGGCTAATGAAATATATATGGATCCTCGTGTTTCGAAGCCGGATTTGGTAAAACGATACTCTGACCACCTAAGTGATATGGGTGGTCCCCATTAGAGGTTCACGGCGCCATAAGCTCGTTGAACAGGCTTTGTGTGAAATATAACAAAGTCTAGGACTGCTTTTAGTATCCTGGTGGTCCAGCGGTTAGCGTTCCCCAGTCGTGGGCTGTGGGTTCGAATCCTGGCGGGTTGAGGTGTTGATTATATATATATATATATATATATATATATATATATATATATATATATATATATATATATGTTTATATATATATGTATAGGTATGTGTATATGTATGTATAAATAAAAAAATAAAAATAAAAAATAATAAAATAAATAAATATTGAAGTGATAACCGTGGTAACATTATGAGATGTACTTATTACTACCATGCTATTGTACTATTCCAGATGATACTAAATGTTTCATAATACTTCCTTGAGATAAATGTATAGTATATATCAGGTGCCTCAAAGAGAGCTCAGGTTCTCAAATGGCTCAGCCATGTTAATATTGTTATTATTATCCACTCTGTATCTGTATTTTTCTGGCTGAATAAACTGTTACAATTCAATTCAATTCAATTGAACAACCTCACCCTGCCAGGACTCGAACCCACGATCTTATGTGTGTGACCAGGGAACGTTACCTCTAGACCACTAGGACATTAAAAGCAATCCTAGACTTTGTTATATTTCACACAACGCCTGTTCATTGAGCTTATGGTGCCGTGAACCTCCAAGGGAATTGCCCGTGCCTCTTAAGTGGTCAGAGAGTAGCATTTTACCAAATCCGGCTTCGAAACACGACGTTCCATATATATTTCATTAGCTCATAAAGCACGCTGACTTCTACATACAATCAACAACCTCACCCCGCCAGGACTCGAACCCACGATCTTATGTGTGACCGGGTAACGTTACTTCTAGACCACTTTTTGTAAGTTGAGGGCGTACCTCTTAAATTTGTTTATCTATATATCTTTATATTGACTACATGTAAAGACTTCTTGAAGCTCACTTGTGTGTGTGTGTACTTTATAGAATAATGATTGTTTGTGATCTACCTGAGTGGAGAGTGCGTAGAACCTCGCGCTGGCTATGACGTCAGGAGTCAATGACGTCCTTCTCAGAGAGGGATGACGTCACGTCTTACTGCAGTCCACCTGGGTCTTGCGGCGGTCAGCTCAGGGCTGATTTGATGCTGACATCTGGGTTGGAGCGATCGGCCTGGGGGCTGATCTGGGCTGAACTGTTGGTTGGTGGGATCAACCTGGAGGCTGATATGGGGTTGTCCTCTGTTGCACACCGACGAGTCTTGATTGTTTAAGCAAGAGATTGTTTGATTGTCTGGAACCACTTTGACAACCTTGCTATATTCCGGTGATGTAGTGTTAGCTGGTAGTAATCTCAGCCCACACTCGGGTTGGTTAAGTTTGCAATCTTTTATAATGTTTTTGTTACCACTGTGTCTCTATGTATATGTTTTGCAAGTGTTTATAGCAATTGTCCACTTAAATTTCTTGTAATTGCTTGTTTGCTGATGATTCACTTAGGATGCCACTTAAGTCACTGGAATCACTTGAAGTAATGTTTGTTTCTGAGTGTCTGACCGATTCTTCTTCTAATCCGTCTCACCGCTGCCACCAGTATGTTGGTCACACAATATATATATATATACATATATATATATATATATATATATATATATATATATATATATATATATATATATATATATATATATAAAATAGTTCTTGATTTGATAAGTGGCAGGGCTGAAGTAAACACTTTGTTAGTTTTGCTTTAATGTAGAAAAATATTGTTTCACAGGTACTGAGTTCAGTTGAGAGTATATTGTACCTTCTCTGCTCAGGGAAATGTCTTGTTACACTAATATGGGAGAGCACTTAAGTGAGGTGTTCACTGGGTAACAGGTGATATGATAATCTCTCTCTCTCTCACCAGGGAGAGGGAGTTGTCCAGCGTTCCTTACAGGATACGCGTCAGGTTGTTGTTGTTGAAATGTGTTGACCAAGCTTGACCTCGCCTGCTCCCCAGAGGAAATGTCAACTCACCAATTGATTCATACTCATGGATGAATGACTTGGTGAATATATGGGTAATATACATTTGGATAAATAATATTTATATAATACAAATTGTGCTGTT
>NW_024733921.1:0-13292 GCF_018991925.1 Homarus americanus | reverse complement strand
GACCGAGACAGACACAGACAGACAGAGACTGACAGACAGCGAGACAGTTAGGTAGACAAACTGAGAGACATGCAGGCAGACACACGCACAGGAATCTTAAACCAAGTCAACTATATTTTGCGCTTGTGAGACCTCACTTGGAATAAGCAGTTCAGTTCTGGTCACCGTGCTACAGAATGGATACAGAAGCCTAGAAATAATTCAGAGGAGAATGACAAGACTAATACTCCTGGTATTACGAACCTTGAATACAGAGACAGATTAAAGCACCTAAATTTTTTTTTTTTTGGGGGTTGGGGTTAAGGCGTCTTTTGGTGTGTCTGTCTCTGTGTTTGTCTCGGTCTGTCTATCTGTCTGTCTGTCTCAGCCTCTCTGTCTTTCCACAATGTCGGTCTCAATGTTCTGTCTCTCTGACTTTTTTTGCAGAGAGGAGTTGTTGAGTTAGGTTGTTTTTATTGAGAGGGGTTGTCGCTGAGGTTGGGTATGGAGAACTGTAAGTATTTCTGTGCGGCTTTGTCTGGGGGTTGTGTTTGGAGGTTGGTTGGTATTATATTTTATTTTATTTATTTTTATTATTTTTTGTTATTTTTTTATTTGTTTCATTTATTTATTTATTTATTTATTTATTTATTTATCATTTTATTTATTTATTTATATTATTTTTTATTATTTTTTTGTCTGTCAGTCTGTCTGCTATCTGTCTGTCTCTCTTTCTATCTATCTGTCTGTCTATCTGTTTGTCTATCCGTCTATATTTGCATATCTGTCTGTCAGGCTCTGTCTGTTTGTGTCTGTCTCTGCCTGTCTGCATTTCTCACTCTGTCGGTCTGTTTGTTCATGTCTGTCTGTCTATATATCTCGATGTCTCCCTGTCAGGCTGTTTGTCTGTTCCTTCTGTTTCTATCTGCCTGTATGTCTGTCTCTGTGTGTATGTCTGTCTGTCTGTCTGTCACTTTCACTATGTCTAATTCTATCTCCTCTGTCTGTCTCTCTCGGTATCTGTCTGTTGTTTTGTCTGTCTTTCTGTTTATGTCTGTTCGTCTCTTTTCTTGTCTTTTGTCTGTATGTCTGCTCTTTTTATTTTTTATCTGTTTTTGTCTGTTGTCTGTGTTTGTTTGTCTAATTTCTGCTTGCCCCTGTCTGTCTGTCTGTCTGTCTGATTGTGTCTGTCCATCTGACTGTCGGTTTACTGTTTGTCTATCTCTATCTGTCTGTCCCTTGTGTCTATCTGTTTGTCTTTCTCTACAATACAACAGAATACAACTACAATACAATACAAATACAGCACAACTCTCCCGACAACACAACATAACTCTCCCTACAATACAACAGAACACAACACAATACTCCCTACAACACAACACAACTCTCCCTACAATACAACACAACACAACTCTCCCTAGCAATACAACACAACACAACACAATACTCCCTACAACACAACACAACTCTCCCTACAATACAACACAACACAACTCTCCCTACAATACAACACAACACAACTCTCCCTACAATACAACACAACACAACTCTCCCTACAATACAACACAACACAACTCTCCTACAATAAAAAACAACACAACTCTCCCTACAACACAACACAACACACCTCTGTTTATCTACTTCTCCCTGTCTGTTTATCTCAGTCTGTCTCACTGTCTGTCTCTGTCGTGATCTGTGTCTGTCTGTCTCACAATATCGATATCTGTCTGTCTTTCTGATTTTCTGCCTCTGTCAATCTATGTTTGCTTGTCTGTCTGTCTGACTGTCAGTTTTCTGTTTGTCTCTGCATGTCTGTCTTTTCTCTGTCTGTCTGTCACAGACAAACAGACAGACAGACAGAATGAAACAGACACAGAGACACACAGACAGAGATTGAAATACAAAGACAGAGGAGAGCGCCAGACCTTTTTATTTAGGGCCAAGACTGGCTGTAACAGGGCCACGCTACGCTGTTCCTCCAACAATACAATACAGGACCCAAATAATACAGCTAAGGAAAAGGTCGCGGAAAAGGGACCTGGTTGTTGCCCGTATCATCATTCTCCACCTCCCAGGATGGGGCGGAGGATGTGGTGGGGGATTGGCGAGGGGAGGGTACTCCACGACGGTGGGTCCTGGTACTTTCCGTCGGCGGATGGTACCAATCTCCACCTCCCAGGATGGGTGGATGGGGACGGTATTTTTATTTTTTTTTGGGGGATTTACGCCCCAGTCGGGAAGATAGAAAATGACAGACTGACAGACAAACAGAGACAGAAACACAAACAGTCAGAGACAGACAGACAGAGGACAAAGGCAGACATTCAAACAGACAGACATACAGACAGACAGACAATCAGAGTGAGAGAGGCAATCGGGCAGAGACAGATAGACTGATATTGTGAGAAAGACAGACACACAGAAACCGACAGACAGACAGACACAGTGTTTCTGCCAGTCTGTCTCTTTCGTCTGTGTTAGTCTCTGTCTCCTGCTCTGTTTCTGTCTGTCCCTCTCTTTCTGTCTCTGTCTGTTTTCTGCTTGTCTCTGTCTGTCTATGCTTGCTTGTCTGACTGTCCTTCTCTGTCTGTCTGTGTTTGTTTGTCTGCCTGTCTGTCTCTTTCTATTTGTCTGTCTGTCTGTTTGTTCAGTCTGTTTGCCTGTCTCTGTCTGTCTGCCTCCGTATGTCTGCTTTTCTCCGTATGTCTGCTTTTCTCTGTATGTCTGCATTTTTGTCTATCCCTGTCTGTGTTTGTCTCTGTCTATCTTTCTTTGTTTCTCTGTGTGTCTCCGTCTGTCTGAATGTGTGTCTATGTCTGTCTCTGTTTGTCTGTCTGTCAGTCTCTGTATGTCTGTCTGAGTGTCTGTCTCTGTATGTCTATGTCTCTCTCATTCGTTATTCGTTATTTGTCTTTCTGTTTCGGTCTGTCTGTCTGTCTGACTATCATTTTGTCTATATCTGTTTGTCTAACTGTCTTTGTCCGTCTGTCATTTGGTCTGACTGTTTCTGTCTATCTTTTTCACTTTGACTATATGTCTGTCTGTCTGTATGTCTTTCTCACCCTGTCTGTCTGTCTGTCATTCTTTCTCGCTCTGTCTGTCTTCCTCACTCTGTCTGTCTTCTTCACTCTGTCTGTCTTTTTCTTCACTTTGTCTGTCTGTGTCTGACTGTGTGTTCCTGCGTCTTTCTCTGCCTGTCATATCTTTCTCACAATGTAGATCTCTGTCTGTCTGTCTATCTGTATATCTGCCTCTGCCTGTCTACCTTTCGAATTCTGTCTGTCTGTCTGACTATCTCTGTCCATCTGTCTGTTGGTCTGTGTCTGTCTGTGTGTGTCTCTGCCCGTGTGTCTCTCAGTCTATCTGTCTTTGTGTCTCAATCTTTGTCTGTCTGTCTCAGTTTGTCTGTCTGTCTGGCAGACAGAGACAGATAGAGATTGAGACAAACAGACAGAGACAGGCAGACAGAAAGAGACAAACACACAGATAGAGTGAGAAAGACATACAGAATGAGAACTACAGACGTACAGAAAGAGAAAGTATGTCAGTCTGTCTGTCTTTCACTGTTTATCTGCTTCTCTCAGTCTGTCTCACTGTCTGTCTCTATTCGTGTCTCTGTGTCTGTCTGTTTCTGCCAGTCTGTCTCACAATATCGATCTCTGTCTGTCTTTCTGATTTTCTGCCTTTCTTTATCTATATCTGTCTTCTGTCTTTCTATGTCTGCTCGTCTGTCTGTCTTGTCTGTCTGTCTGTCTCTTTCGTCTATATGTTAGGCTATGTCTCCGTCATCTGTTTTGTCTGTCCCTTTCTTTCTGTCAGTCTGTCTGTCAGTTTTCTGCTTGTCTCTGCATGTCTGTCTTTGTCTCTGTCTGTCTGTCACAGACAAATAGACAGACAGACAGAAAGAAACACAGAGACACACAGACAGAGAGTGAGATACAAAGACAGACAGAGACTGAGACACACACAGGCAGAGACAGAGACAGACAGACAGACAGAGACCAACAGACAGACACCAACAGACAGACGGAGAGATTCCTACAAATGTTCCAAGTTGTTATTAGTTCTTCTTTTACCAAAGTGTTCCTGTTGTTTAACAACTCATCAGATACGTTATGGTTACGTGGTGAGTCAATGGACAGTTGTCCGTTTCAGTTTGGGTGACAGCGGTCGAGCCTGACGAGAGCGCCGGACATTTTTATTTACGGCGATTCCTTCTTTATCTTGAGTTAGTAGCCAAGATTGGCTGAAAAGGGCCATGCACAGCGTCAATACAGTTGTAACTCTGCTATTTGCGTATAAATTTATACAAATCCTGAGAAAAACTACGTAAATATATGAATTTATTAAGAAAACAACAAAATCAACAAATGTAACATAAATAGACCTTCAGAACAGCCCGTAGTAGACCCCAGGCGGTGGCATGACGAACTACGTACCACCGTCTCGCACCGCCGGGACCAGTTCGACTGGATTAATTACCTGAGAGGGATTAAACGTTTGAAGTTTATATTAGTATAAATTAATGATAAACAGACAACCTCATAAACAGCCTGCACACAGCTGTGCCCGATGCATGATGTTCTTTAACATACTTACCGATTTTTACTTATATTTCATTATCTACACATGAATTCATATAGATTGGCCCATTACTCTATCCAAATTAACAGTATATACCAGCAGAAAGGTATAATATAATACGAAACAACAAAGCCCAACCCTTAATTAAGCAACGGTCACTTACATTCATTCATAATTTTTACTACGTAGTATATTAACAAACAGCCTTGAGTTGCCAGCTGTCTCCAGCAGTGTTTGAAGAATCTTGAACGAGACTGTACCTACCTAAACCCTTACATCGACAACCCTACACCCATTAGTGTCAAACAAACAAGCACAATCCTAGAAGTCACATTCAACGACACCATGGCAATAAGATTCATCCATAACACACACTGGGCCTCCCTCACCCCAAAGAGACACCTACATGAACACGCTACCCACCTCCCCTATATTATTAACAGCCACATACAGCGACCCGATGCCGCTCCCTATACACAACACAACCAACCCCTAATAATACCCAACAACCACCCCATATAAAACCTAACACCCCCCCACCCTCAAACAACTCCCAACTACTCATCCCTAGCAAAACTTAACTTACCCAACCTCCACTAACAATCCCCCCTAGGAAAAAATAAATAAATAAAAATCCCACCCATCGATTCCTCCCAAAACAAAAACCAAACATACAGATGACTTGGACGTCTCCCTTAGCCAATGAGGTCGGGGAGGGGTGCATGGTACCTGTACACAAGCCTCCCTCAAGGAACGGGGCTGTCCTTGTAGAAGAAGTGACGCCAATGAGGTCCCGTGGGGAGTGCAAAAGCCCACCCCGCAAATGCAGAAAGCCCAAGGGAAATAAAAAATAAATAAATAAATAAAAATAATCCAACTCAACCAACCACTAACCAAACAACCAACCACTAACCAAACAACCAACCACTAACCAAACAACCAACCGCTAACCAAACAACCCACCACTAACCAAACAACAACCACTAACCAAACAACCAACCACTAACCAAACAACCAACCACTAACCAAACAACCAACCACTAACCAAACAACCAACCACTAACCAAACAACCAACCGCTAACCAAACAACCAACCACTAACCAAACAACCAACCACTAACCAAACAACCAACCACTAACCAAACAACCAACCACCAACCAAACAACCAACCACTAACCAAACAACCAACCCCAACCAACAACCAACCACTAACCAACCACTAACCAAACAACCAACCACTAACCAAACAACTAACCACTAACCAAACAACCAACCACTAACCAAACAACTAACCACTAACCACAACCACTCAACCAAACAACTAACCACTAACCAAACAACCAACCACTAACCAAACAACCAACCACTAACCAAACAACCAACCACTAACCAAACAACCAACCGCTAACCAAACAACCAACCAACCAAACAACCAACCACACTAACCAAACAACCAACCACTAACCAAACAACCAACCACTAACCAAACAACCAACCACTAACCAAACAACCAACCTCTAACCAAAACAACCAACCACTAACCAACCACTAACCAAACAACCAACCACTAACCAAACAACCAACCACTAACCAAACAACCAACCACTAACCAAACAACCAACCACTAACCAAACAACCAACCACTAACCAAACAACCAACCACTAACCAAACAACCAACCACTTAACCAAACAACCAACCACTAACCAAACAACCAACCACTAACCAAACAACCAACCACTAAAACAACAAACAACCAACCACTAACCAAACAACCAACCACTAACCAAACAACCAACCACTAACCAAACAACCAACCACTAAAAACAACCAACCACTAACCAAACAACCAACCACTAACCAAACAACCAACCACTAACCAAACAACCAACCACTAACCAAAACCAAACAACCAACCACTAACCAAACAACCAACCACTAACCAAACAACCAACCACTAACCAAACAACCAACCACTAACCAAACAACCAACCACTAACCAAACAACCAACCACTAACCAAACAACAAACCACTAACCAAACAACCAACCACTAACCAAACAACCAACCACTAACCAAACAACCAACCACTAACCAAACAACCAACCACTAACCAAACAACCAACCACTAACCAAACAACAAACCACTAACCAAACAACCAACCACTAACCAAACAACCAACCACTAACCAAACAACCAACCACTAACCAAACAACCAACCACTAACCAAACAACCAACCACTAACCAAACAACAAACCACTAACCAAACAACCAACCACTAACCAAACAACCAACCACTAACCAAACAACCAACCACTAACCAAACAACCAACCACTAACCAAACAACCAACCACTAACCAAACAACCAACCACTAACCAAACAACCAACCACTAACCAAACAACCAACCACTAACCAAACAACCAACCACTAACCAAACAACCAACCACTAACCAAACAACCAACCACTAACCAAACAACCAAACAACCAACCACTAACCAAACAACCAACCACTAACCAAACTAACCAAACAACCAACCACTAACCAAACAACCAACCACTAACCAAACAACCAACCACTAACCAAACAACCAACCACTAACCAAACAACCAACCACTAACCAAACAACCAACCACTAACCAAACAACCAACCACTAACCAAACTAACCAAACAACCAACCACTAACCAAACAACCAACCACTAACCAAACAACCAACCACTAACCAAACAACCAACCACTAACCAAACAACCAACCACTAACCAAACAACAAACCACTAACCAAACAACCAACCACTAACCAAACAACCAACCACTAACCAAACAACCAACCACTAACCAAACAACCAACCACCAACCACTAACCAAACAACCAACCACTAACCAACCAAACTAACCAAACAACCAACCACTAACCAAACAACCAACCACTAACCAAACAACCAACCACTAACCAAACAACCAACCACTAACCAAACAACCAACCACTAACCAAACAACCAACCACTAACCAAACAACCAACCACTAACCAAACAACCAACCACTAACCAAACAACCAACCACTAACCAAACAACCAACCACTAACCAAACCTACAATCATCCCAAAACAAAAACTGACCATACCCGACCTTACTAATAACACCCCCCCACAGAAATACTTACAGTCCTCCAGAAGCAACCCAAACAGACCCAACCTCACTGACAACCCCTCTCAATAAAAACAGACAGACTGACAGTCAGGCAGACAGAGACTGACAAGCAGAGAGAGACTGACAGACAAACAGAGACAGTCAGACAGACAGAGACAGTCAAACAGAGAGAGAGAGTCAGTCAGACAGAGACTGACAGCCAGAGACAGTCAGACAGACAGAGAATGACAGTCAAACAGAGAGTCAGAGACTGACAGACAAACAGTGACAGTCAGTTAGATAGACAGAGATTGACAGACAGAGACTGACAGATAAACAGAGACAGTCAGACAGACAGAGACTGCCAGCCAAACAGAGACAGTCAGACAGACCGAGAGACAGATATAGCCAGTTAGACTGACAGACAGAGAGAGACAAACAAGAAAAAGAGAAACAGACAGAGGCAGACACACAGACAGAGACAGACAAACAGACAGGAACACAGAATTAGAGAAAGACATACAGACAGCCAGACAGACAAACCTGTAGAGACAAACAGAGACAGACAGACAGACAGACAGTCAGAGACAAAGAGACAAAGACAGGCAGACAGACAAAAAAACAGACAGACAGATATAGACAAACAATGACAGAAAGTCAGACAGACAAACAGAACAGACAGGCAGAGACCGACACTGAAAAAACCCAGAGAGGCTGAGACAGACCGAGGCAGACACAGACAGACAGACTGAGACAGACAGACAGATACAAATTGACAAACAGAAAAACTGACAGACAGACAGAGATTGAGATACCTAGACAGACAGAGACTGAGAGACACACACAGACAGACAGAGACCGACAGACAGACAGACAGAGTCAGACAGATAGACAGAAAGTTTTAGACAGACAGACAGACAGAAAGTGAAAGACCGAGACAGACAGAATGTGACAGACAGAATGAGATACAAAGACAGACAGAGACTGAGAGACAGACAGGCAGAGACATACACAGACAGAGAAGAGACCAATAGACAGACAGAGAAATAGACATACAGAGACTGACAGAAATAGTGAATTCAGGCAGACTGACAGCCAGAGACAGTCGGTCAGAGACAGACATCGACAGTTAGAAAAACAGAGAAACGGGCAGAAGAACAAGACAGATGGAGCTGATGCCAGAACGACGAATAGAAGACAGACAGACAGACTTATACTGGCACACAGATAGAGAGAGAGACAGACAGGTAAACAGACATACAGAGACAAGCAGGCAGAGACGGATAGACAATGGCAGACTGACAGACAGACAGACAGACAGAAAGACAAACAAATACTACAACAACACAACACAACTCTCCCTGCAATACAACACAACACTCCCTACAATACAATACAATACAACTCTTCCTACAATACAACACAACACAACTCTCCCTACAATACAACACAACTCTCCCTACAATACAACATAACACAACACAACTCTCATTACAATACAACATAACACAGCACAACACAACTCTCCCTACAATACAACACCATACAACACTCCCTACAACACAACACAAAACAACACACCCTATAATACAACACAAGACAACTCACCCTGCAATACAACACAACACTCCCTACAATACAACACTATATAACACTCCCTACAACACAACACAAAACAACTCTCCCTACAATACAACACAACACAACTCTCCCTACAATAAAATACAACTCTACCTACAATACAACACAACACAACCTTCCCTACAATACAACACAACACAACTCTCCCTACAATACAACATAACACAGCACAACACAACTCTCCCTACAATACAACACAACTTTTCCCTACTTACTACAACACACAACACGACTTTCCTACAACTGTACAACTCTCCCTACAATGCAACACAACATAACTCTCCTTGCAACAACCAAACACAACTCTTCCTACAACACAACACAACTCCTCCTATTACAAATACAACACAACTCTTCCTACAATACAACACAACACGACTTTCCCTACAACACAACACAACTCTCCCTACAATACAACACAACATAACTCTCTTTACAATACAACACAACACAACTCCCTAAAATACAACACAATCCTCCCTACAATACAACACAACACAACTCTCCCTACAATACAGCACAACACAACTCTCCCTACAATACAACACAGCACAATTCCCTACAATACAACACAAACACAATCCCCTCCCTACAATACAGCACAACACAATCCTCTTACAATACAACACAACACAACTCTTCCTACAATACAACACAACACAACTCTCCTACAACACAACACAACACAACTCTCCCTATAATACAACACAACACAACTTCCCATAATACAACACAAAGACAACTCTCCTACAATACAACACAACACAATCCTCCCTACAATACAGCACAACACAACTCTCCCTACTATACAACACAACACAATCCTCCCTTACACACAAAACAACACAACTCTCCCTACAATACAACACAACACAACTCTCCCTACAATACAACACATCACAACTCTCCCTACAATAACACAACACAACTCTCCCTACAATACAACACAACACAATCCTCTTACAATACAACACAACTTTCCTCTACAATACAACACAAACTCTCCCTACAATACAACACAACACAACTTCCTTACAATACAGCACAACACAACTCTCTCAATACAACACAAGACAACTTCCCTACAATATACATAACACAATCTCCCTTACAATACAACATACAACACAATCCTCCCTACAATACAACACAACACAACTTCCCTACAATACAACACAACACAATCCTCCCTACAATACAACACAACACAACTCTCCCTACAATACAACATAAGACAACTCTCCCATAATATAGCATAACACAACTTCCCTACAATACAACATAACACAACTCTCCCTACAATACAATACAACACAACTCCCTACAATACAACACAACACAACTTCTCCTACAATACAACTCAACACAATCCTCCCCTACAATACATAACACAAGACAACTCTCCCTACAATACAACACAACACAACCTCCCTACAATACAACACAACACAACTCTCCCTTACAATACAACACAAATAACAACTCTCCCTACAATACAATACAACAAAACACAACTCTCCCTACAATACAACACAACACAACTCTCCCTACAATACAACACAACACAACTCTCCCTACAATACAACACAACACAACTCTCCCTACAATACTACACAACACAACTCTCCCTACAATATAAGACAGACGGACAGAGACAGTCTGGCAGAAACAGACAGACCGAAAAACGGACAGATAGACAGAAAGCCAGAGATAAACAGAGAAACAGATACAGATAGACAGGAAGACAGACAGACAGACAGACAGATAAACAGAGAAAGACACAGAGACAGACTGACAGACAAACAATGAGATACAAATACAGGAGAACAGACAGACAGACTGATTGTTAGAGAGACAGAAAGACAGACAAGAAAGATAGACAGACAGATAGACATACAGAGACTGACAGACAGAGATTGTGAGAAAAACAGAAAGGCAGAGACAGACATAGACAGACAAACAGACACAGACAGACAGTGAGAAAGACTAACAGACAGACAGATGGACACAGACAGAGAGAGTCAGACAAACAGACAGACAGGGATAAATAGACAAACAGAGAAAGACTGACAGACAGACATAGGCAGCCACACATAAAAAACAGACAGGTAAACAGACATACAGAGACAAGCAGGCAGAGACATATAGAGAATGACAAAGACTGACAGACAGACAAACAGAGAAAGACAAACAAATAAACAGACAGACAGACTGACATAGCAGACTTTCAAAGACAAGACACACAGACACAGAATGATAGCCATACAGAGACAGGCAATCAGACACAGACAAAGAGACATAAAGGAACAGAGAAGACACGCAAACAAAGTGAGAAAGACAATTAGGCAGACAAACAGATAAACAGAGAGACAGACAGAGACCGACAGTGTGAGAAAGACAGACAAACAGAAACCGACGGTCAGACACAGTCAGAGAGAAAGAGAGAGAGAGAGAGAGAGAGAGAGGGGGGGGGAGAGACAAACAAACACAAACAGACAGACAGACATAAACAGACACAAAAATAAGTAGAGACAGACAGACAGACAGGTAGACATAGTAGACAGACAGGGACAAGCATACAAACGGAGAAAGACAAAGTGAAAAAGACAGACAGACAAACAAACAGCGAGACGGACACATACACACAGAGACAGACATACCGACAGATAGACATATGCAGAAAGAACAGACAAAGAGAGCCTTTTTTTTCTAGCCAGAGAGAGAGAATCCTTCAGAGACAGACAGACAGACACATACAAACGGATACAGACAGAGTGGCAAGACAGACAGGTAGACAAACAGACATAAACACTACACAACTCTCACTACAACACAATACAACACAACACAACTCTCCCTAAAACACAACAGAACACAACTCTCCCTACAATACAACACAACACAACTCTCCCTACAATACAATGCAACACAACTCTCCCTACAATACAACACAAAACAACTCTCCATACAATACAACACAACTCTCCCTACAATACAATACAAATACAATCCTCCCTAATATACAACAGAAATACAATCCTCTTACACAACACAACATACAATCCCCATAATACAACACACCTCCCTACAATACAATACAACACAACACAACTCTCCCTACAATACAAATTACAAAACAACTCTTTACCATAATACAACACAACACAATTCTTCCACAATATAAACACACACACACAACTCTCTCAGTATAGCCATAAAATACAACACAACTCTCCCCACAATACAACACAACACAACTCTCCCTACAATACAACACAACACAACTCTCCCTACAACACAACACATCACAACTCTCCCTACAATACAACACAACACAACTCTCCCTACAACACAACACAACACTGTCATGTGTGTATAGTCGTACATGTCTATCTGTGAAACACACCAAGACCTTGATGGATAATAGTTTTTGTCTCTGTCTCTGATTGCCTGTCTGTGTCTGTCTGTTATTCTGTGTTACACTTTATTGTTCATTTATTATTACATGAGTTTTCTGATTTTTGTTGTTGTATATATTCTGTATAAAATTCCGTCATCAGCTTTAGTTACTTTTGTAAATAAATAGTAAGATTTAACCTTTAAGGTAATTTTCCTTGTTCAACGGCGTATATAATGAAATAATTAATGAAGTAATTAAAATATTCGGAGAAATAATTCCTGGGCTGAATGAAACTTGGGCGTAAAATAAACATTCTAATAGAAAGCCAGATGGCGTAAAAAAAATGCTCATAGTTTCACTCTGTCCGGGAATCGAACACGGGTCCACTTGCTTGCAAGGCGAACATGCTGACTATTACACCTCAGGTTGCCAAAATCACGTTTAGTAAACAAAAAGTTTTTTTTTTTTTTCGTGCTGGTCAAGCCCCGACCAGAGGTTAGCTAGACCCCCGGACAACTCTTCGGAGCTTGACCAGCACGTGGTGTTGGTAA